>NC_133122.1:101988-372522 GCF_033568475.1 Henckelia pumila
GGTTTATTTTTAATATTATTTTTTAATTTTTTTTTTGTTTTTTAGAATGTCTTTTACTTCGTCAATTAGTGAAATTGCCGAAGTATAAGCATATCTTTTGCTTTGAAAATTTCATTAAAATCGAAATAAAAGAATACATTTTACTTCGGCAATTTCTTTAATTGACGAAGTATAAGCATATGTTTTACTTCGTAACTTATGAAATGAACGAAGTAAAATATATGTTTTTACTTCGGCACCGGTCCAATTCTGCTTCCAAAAAATTACCAAAGACTTCGGTAATTTAAGGTATAAGACTTCGGCGATGCAGCGAAGTAAAAAGGTACCCTATTACTTCACGTGACACTACTTCGGTAATTAAGTGCCTATGACTTCGGTTATTAACCGAATTCTTAAGCGATTTTTCTACTAGTGTCACGTGCTTCCTCTGCATAAGAATACAACCAAGACCTAGAAGAGAAGCATCGCAATAAACAGTAAAACCTCCAGTATGTGATGAAATATAAAGAATAGGGGCACTGGTCAATCTCTTCTTCAGATCAATAAAATTGGCCTCACACGCCTCTGTCCAGACAAAAAGGTGCATTCTTCTGAGTCAGTGGGTAATCGGCTTCGCAATAGACAGAGAAAACCCAAGATGAATCTGAGATTAGTAACCCGCTAAATCCATAAAACTACGCATCTCAGGCACAGTAAGTTGTCCCTGTTCTTGCACCAGTTCATAACCGCTAAAATCTTGTTGGGCCTCCGACAGAAAACCCATCTCCCCATATACTCTCCACAGCCCCCCGCCGCCCCGCCTCTGGTCAACCCACAAAATCACACTTCGACAGCTTTGCCCAAACACCAGCACGCCTCGCCAAATCTGTAAGCTCGTCTTCCAATGCTCTGCAGTATGAGTCAGCTGCGACACTCCTTCGAATAAATAAGGATATCATCAATGATCATATAATTAAACAAACTCATCAAGATAATTTTGAAAGACTACAGTTCTTCCAAAACCCATAAAGAATGTTTGGAGAGAACACTTCGGTCGTTATCCGCAACGCATGGACAATGAACTCAAAGTGACCATACCCTCATTTCGAACGCCCAGTCTTAGGCACATCAATCATCTCGCACTCCTCAGCTGATGATATCCAGACTCTCAATGTCTATCTTCGAATAGAACACAAGAACCCAGCAACTGATCAAAAGAGGTCATCTTACGCGGTAAAGGGTACCTGTTCTTAACCGTCGCTTGATTCAATTGACGGTAGTCAATGCAAAGTCACATCGATCCATCTTTATTTCGAACAAACAAGACAGGAGCACCCCAAGGCGATACACTAGGTTGGATGTATCCCTTGGCAATCAACTCTTCAAGTTGCTCCTTCAATTCTTTCAATTCAATCGGATCCATTCGATATGGAGCTTTGGAAATCGGTTGAGTACCTGACATCAGTTCAATGCCGAATTCGATATCACAAATAGGCGGTAATCCAGGAATCTCCTATGAAAATTTCGTCAGGTAACTATCTAACCACTGGTAAATCACTCAAACACAGGGCTGACTTCAAAACATCCACGACATAGATGAGAAATCCCTCTGCTCCTCTCTGTAACAATCGAGACATCGACAAAACAGATATCAAAGGAATTCTAGATCGAGAACCCTTACCAAAGAATTTTCCACTCGTCTGACATCTCGGGTCTGAATCTAACCACTTTCTGAAAACAGTCGACGGTTGCCCTATACTTGGTTAAAGCATCTATACCAACAATGCAATCAAAGTCAGACAACACAAGTACAACACAATCTATCTCAATCGCATTCTCTTTGAAACGAAATTCACAGTTCCTGACTATACTCACAAGAAACAATTCCTCCACCCAAAATTGAAGTAACAGCAACTACAACAGGTAAAGGCTCACAAGGCAAGGCATGCTTCAAAACAAATCTTTCTGAAATAAAAGAGTGAGAAGCACCCGTATCTATCCAACACAAATGCAAGATAACCAGAAATGGAGCAGTTACCTGTAATAACATCATCAGGTGCTGATCGAGCCTGATCCTCATTCAGAGCAAACACTCTGGCCTTTCTATCGAGTCTGTTGTTTTGGTTGAAAGGAATGAACAGTAGATGCTTGTCTCTCAGTCTGTGATGCCTGTCTCAAAGAATTCTCGGTCTGAGCTTGCTCAGGGCCACGCTGAGGACATGATCTCACAAAATGTCCCGCCTGGTGACAGATGTAGCAACTCCCAAAGATGTCTCTACACTGATCACTGGAGTGCCGACCTCCACACTTGTCACACGAAGCTCTAGAAGCTCCTGAACTGTAATGCTTCGAGCCACTAGAACTCGAAAAAGTGCTCCCATATTTCTTAAATTGCTTCCCCTTTGGACAGAAGTGCTCTTTCTTACTGCCTCCACTGCTACCAATCGCAAACCTCGGTGGTTGACTCTGGTACTAAGACGGTTGGGCCTGAAACTGTCTCTGCTGCTGTTGGGGTACAAACTGATTTCCTCTCTGCCTCAAAAGTCCCGCCTCAGCACCATTTGCCTGATTCATGGCATCGTCAAAGTTATCCGGTCTCCCGGTGTTCACCAACACAAAGATGTCGGGATTCAAACCGTTGATAAATTGATCGACCTTTGCCTCTTCCTTGTTGGCAATATGAGTTGCAAACCCCAAGAGGCTATCAAACTTCATCACATATTCTTTGATGTTCAAACTTCCTTGTCTCAAATTTGAAAATTCTGCTCCCTTGTCCTTTCGGTACGAAACAAGGAAAAACCGCTTATAGAATTCAGATTTAATCAGTTTCCAGTCAATAATTGTACCTCGATTCTCAAAATCTCTCTTAGTTGTGACCCACCAGTTCTTAGCCACACCCTGCAGTTGATGAATGACCTGTCTAGTTCGGCGGTCATCAAAATAATCGAGAGAGTCAAAAAGCTGATCAATGTCGTCTAACCAGCTCTCACAGTCAACTGGATTCTCCGTACCCTTCAAATTCGGGGTTCGAAAAGACTGAAACATCTTCAGCAAGGTTTCCATGGGAGTAGCTGTGACATCAAACATCCCTGCCCCTGTACTACCCTGTTCAGTCGAAGGAGTTACTACCGGTCGATCCCTGTTCAAAATTCTTCTCGGAGGCATCTGATACAAAATAGGTTAGGACACAAATATCTCAATCTCAAAAATTTGGTGTCCAACAACCTCCGTTCAAAATAATACATAACCTCCCGAGATCAATTGACTTCGATCCAATAATCCAAACAATTGATATATCAAATAAATCATGCTTTAGAATTTAAATCACATAGTCATGTAATTCAATCAATCTCAACTAATAAAGCATGCTTGCATGTCATTTAATAAATAAATTAATTAACTCAAACACATGCGAGAAATCATTTCAAGCGGACTCGATCTATCCCGCTCAATCTAATTCAGTCCAAGAAACTTATCGCTCTGATACCACATAATGTAAGGCCTCGATTCTAATCATCTAATCAAGAATTAATCTTATCGATAATAAATCAAGAGTCAAGCTGGAAACCCAAATTAAAAAAAATTTAATTGCTGGTGAACAGTGCTAGATAGATCGGTAAAATCTTACCGATCGAGCGGCCGAAAATAATCAAATTTCTTCCCAGAATTTTTAAGGCCCCCGCTGGATCGGTAATATCTTACCGATCGAGCGGACACAAAAATGCCCATTTTCTGCTTCTGCACAGGTATGCTCGCTCGATCGGTAATCAACCAATCGGTAATCAACCGATCGAGCGAGATCAGCTCTGAACCAAAAAATCGGAGTTTCTCTCATACAAATTCAACTCCAAAGTACAACAATTCAAAAGCATAACTCACTCCAACGACATGCATAATTCAATACAAATGTAGTTATAGAGTTATACAATATTCGAACTAATAGAACATGCTCCAGCTCTAAGTTCTCAATACAATACAAATACATGTTCGAATACAAGAGTTCAACTTCTAACAACAACGAGTCCTCACTTCTATCATCTCAACACCTAGCCATGCGATCTCTGACTCGGTCCTGCCCCACCTGTTGCCAAGAACACACACAAAGACAAGACAACAGCTGGATAAACCGGTGATAATAACTCCCAGTATAAGAGACAAACATGTGATATCAAATAACCATCTCAAGTAATGATATAAACAACTTTCACATAATCAAATGAAAGTGCAATGAATGCATGAATTCAAATCTCTAGATTATCAAGCTCAGATAATCAAAATGCATCTCGTTTTTTCTTTTCTTCGGTTGGGATCTCGAGGATAAAATATCACAACGATCACACCAAACTCCCCTTTCAAGGTGGATGATGTATATTTCAGTCCTCTAGACTCCGGAGCATTATAGAGAGTTAAGTATTGTAATTGTAGTAATTTGCCTACAAAGCCACTCAACTATAATCCCCAGAACGTCTAATTCAAAATGAAACAATCATTTGGCTCAATATGAATGCATATGAATTCTAATACATTCAATCAATAAAACTCAATTAGTTCACATAAACATGCAAGTATGTGATTTCTCGAGGACACTCGAATCAATCCGGATTCGAGTTAATCGTCCTATTCTTTCCAATATCGTCTTATACCTTCTCGTTGATTCACAATCTTCAATCGGCTTCGATATTTTAAACAATCCAAAGCTGCAACCTCGCAACTCCACTGGCTTCAATTCAATCTATAAAATAATCCACAAAGATCAATATCTACAATCCAAAACTCCAATCAAACACGGTTCGATCAAATCGACAAAACGATATTCAAAACTCAAACTGACGGCATAACGACAATATTCTGATCAACCGAAAACACATACAACATAATATCGATCCAATAAACTCATATCAATCATCAATAATTCAATCCAACTCAAATCCAACAAATCCAAAACTCAAAATCTCGAAAATCATCAATAAAATCATAACAATTCCGAACGACGTTCTATCTCCGATCCGACAAAGAATAAACACTACCATGTAGTTCAAGAACAACGTCCCCGATTATCGTTCGATTCTATCAACTTCCAAAAAATCAAACTTCAAAGAAATAAGAGAAAATTAGTTCAAAACGGAGCTCTCCCAGCCGTGTTCGTTAATATAACTTCAGAAATAATTCCTATTGGACGGATTGAGTCAAAACCAAAATTTCAGAAGCTTGGAAAGCTTTTCCCATGCCTTCAATGGAGGAACACGGCAAGGAGGAAGAAGATGGAATGATAAAAAAAAAGCTAAGTCATGCTTATATATATGTTAAAGCCCAATTTTGCATTTAGTCCCTAAAAATCCAAAAATTTCAAAATGGTCCTTGATATAAATCAAAACGGCCCTTGAATAATAAAATCTCTAGTTATCTCAAATAAACTCATTTAAGCCTAATTTGGGGCGTTACATTACAGGTATTGGAAAAATAGAATGTCTCTATATATCCAATCCTTAGACTATGACCTTTGGAAAGTGATGGTGAAAGGTCCCTACGTCTCTATGAAAATAGTGGATGGTAACGAAGTTCCGAAAGAAATGGACGACTTTTCAAAAGAGGACATGCGATTAATTTCTCAAAATGCTAAAGGTATGAATATTTTGCATTGTTCTTTAGATATGAACGAGTACAACCGGATCTCTATGTGCTCCTCCGCAAAAGAGATTTGGGACAAATTGGAGATTTGTCACGAGAGAACAAATCAAGTGAAGGAGACAAAGATTGATCTTCTACAACTCAAATACGAAACCTTTGAGATGGATGCCAAAGAAATATTGATACCATGTTTCGAAGGCTAACTAAAATCATCAATGAGCTTGCCCAACTAGGTGAAAAATATCCAACCAAACAAGTATGGAGAAGATCACTTCGAGCACTACCCAAGGAGTGGGATGCAAAGAGAACGACGATCATTGAATCCAACAAAGGCGACACCGTTTCCTACGATCTCGATCAACTCCATGGGACCCTAAAAACCCATGAGTTAGAATTATCTACAAGAAAATAGATAAAGAAGGAAGATGAAAAAATCAAAGCAACAGGAATAGCCCAATCAAGCCAAGTTGAAGAAGAAGATGATGATGACATGGCGCTCTTCGCAAGAAAATTAAAAAAATTCATGAGAGGGGACTAAATTCAAAAAGGAGAAGAAGCCGGAGAAGGAAGTGACATGCTACAACTGCCAACAACAAGGGAACTATGCAAATTAATGCCCTCTCAAAAAGAAAGTTGACAAAAGGAAAAAAAAAAGGCACTCATAGCAACGTGGAGCGACAGTGACGACGATGATGAGGAAGCAACACCTGCCTCATGGCTAAGCATGAAGACATCGTCTCCGACGACGATGATGAGGTACCTTCCTATGATGAGCTATTACATGCTTTTAAACAAATTTTTGATATGGCTAAATCACTTATAAAGGAAAATAGAAGTCTAAAAAATTATTTAAAATCTAAGGAGCATGAAAACCTAAGATTAAAAGATGACATAGCTCACTTAGAAAAATTATTTGATAAATTCAATGTTAGTAGCAATAAATTAAATAATATTCTAACAATGCAAAAATGTAGCTTTGATAAATGAGGAATATAGTATGGTAGTAAATCAATAGATTTCACTAGTCTTATTGCTAAAGTTAAAATGAGATCACCCCCTATCTGCACTTATTGTTGTAAAACTGGACATATTAGACCTTAGTATAGATCATTAAGAAATCAATATAATAAAAGAAGTTATTTGAAATGGGTGCCTAAATATTCATCAATAATTATGAGGTGACATTATGAAAACATGATCTGAGGGAGTTCTTCACAGACCGGTTTAAACTGCCTTAACTTGCGACTTGTCTCCCTGATGAACGTTGCTCTGTCTAAGGAGATAGGTTTTTAAAGAGGCCTTAGCCCTACCTACCTTTCATGGGAGCACTCTTAGAAAGTGTTGATTATGTTACTAAGTAATTATTGATCTTCATTTCTAACATAATTGGACCCAAAAATAACTAAAGGGTACAAAAACTTTATATTGTAGGGACAGAAAAGAAGTATGCCTCCAAGCATGTGGTATCTCGACATTGGATGCTCCAGACACATGACGGGAAACAAGGAGCTGCTTCAATCAATCAAACCAAAGGAAAAAAGAATTGTCACTTTTGGGGACAACAACAAAGGAGTCATTAAAGGAATCAGATCAATATGTATATCTAACTCTTGTCTGATTGATGATGTAACTCCTAGTGAAAGGGCTTAAACATAACCTACTAAGTATAAGTCAATTGTGTGATAGAGGTTATGAAGTCAAATTCACTCCCCAACACTGCACTGTATCACTCACAACTGACACATCCATAAATTTCAAAGGATATAGAAGTGAGAATGTTTACAAGGTTTCTTTAAACAATTTATCCTTTTCAAATGTAAAAAGCCTTGTATAGTTAAATGTTGATGACAACATTTTCTTTGGCACAGACGATTAGGTCAGGGATAACAAACTAATACCTTCAAGAAATTTTATTACGTGAGAATAAAATGAAAATAAAGCCTCCAACTTACCTGTACCTCCAACCGTCCCGCAGTTTCATTAATTATCATGATATCAAACTAATACCTCCAAAAGTTTGATTACATGAGAATTAAAATGGAAATAAAGCCTCCAACTTACCTGTACGGAAATACTTCCAATCCTCCAATAGCTTGATTACAACATTTTGATTACAAACTAATACCTCTAACAATTGATTTACTTTCTGTCATTTACTTACCGCATTTATTTTAATTTCCCTAAGTCTTCCGCTTGCGTTTTTACAAAATTATTTTAAATTTCTAAATTTGCCAATAGAACCTAATTCGCCCCCCCCCCCCCCCATTAGGTTCTAAAAAGTTGTATCAGAGCCCACTTTTTTTTTATTTTTCAAAAGGCTCTGTGGCAAATCTAGCGAGTGATTATGCTCAAGGGCAATTTACCAATCGTCCTCCTCTTTTCAACGGCATAAATTACGTGTGAGGCCTCGATTCTAATCATCTAATCAAGAATTAATCCTGTCGATAATCAATCAAGAGTCAAGTTGGAAACCCAAATTAAAAAAAATTAATTGCTGGTGAACAGTGCTCGCTCGATCGGTAAAATCTTACCGATCGAGCGGCCGAAAATAATCAAAGTTCTGCCCAGAATTTTAAGGCCCCTGCTCGATCGGTAATATCTTACCGATCGAGCGGACACAAAAATGCCCATTTTTTGATTCTGCACAGGTATGCTCTGAACCAAAAAATCAGAGTTTCTCTCATACAAATTCAACTCCAAAGTACAACAATTCAAAAGCATAACTCACTCCAACGACATGCATAATTCAATACAAATGTAGTTATAGAGTTATACAATATACGAACTAATAGAACATACTCCATCTCTAAGTTCTCAATACAATACAAATACATGTTCGAATACAAGAGTTAAACTTCTAACAACAACGAGCCCTCAGTTCTATCATCTCAACACGTAGCCATGCGATCTCTGACTCGGTCCTGCCCCACCTGTTGCCAAGCACACACACAATGATAAGACAACAGCCGGATAAACCGGTGAGAATAACTCCCAGTATAAGAGACAAACATGATATATCAAATAACCATCTCAAGTAATGATATAAACAACTTTCACATAATCAAATGAAAGTGCAATGAATGCATTACTTCAAATCTCTAGATTATCAAGCTCAGATAATCAAAATGCATCTCATCTTTTCTTTTCTTCGGTTGGGATCCCGAGGATAAAATATCACAACGATCACACCGAACTCCCATTTCGAGGCGGATTATGTATATTTCAATCCTCTAGACTTCGGAGCATTATAGAGAGTTAAATCTTGCAATTGTAGTAATTCGCCTACAAAGCCACTCAACTATAATCCCCAGAACGTCTAATTCAAAATAAAATAATCATTTGGCTCAATATGAATGCACGTGAATTCTAATACATTCAATCAATAAACTCAATTAGTTCACATAAACATTCAAGTATGTGATTTTTCGAGGACACTCGAATCAATCCGGATTCTAGTTAATCATCCTATTCTTTCCAATATCGTCTTATACCTTCTCGTTGATTCACAATCTTCAATCGGCTTCGATCTTTAAAACAATCCAAAGCTGCAACCTCGCAACTCCACTGCTTCAATTCAATCTATAAAAGAATCCACAAAGATCAATTTAGACAATCCAAACTCCAATCAAACACGGTTCGATCAAATCGACGAAACGATATTCAAAACTCAAAATGACGACATAACGACTATATTCTGATCAACAGAAAACACAGACAACATAATATCGATCCAATAAACTCATATCAAACATCAATCATCCAATAAAACTCAAATCCAACAAATCCAAAACTGAAAATCTCGAAAATCATCAATAAAATCATAACAATTCCGAACGACGTTCTATCTCCGATCCGACAGAGAATAAACACTACCAAGTAGTTCAAGAACAACGTCCCTGATTATCGTTCGATTCTATCAACTTCCAAAAAATCAAACTTCAAATAAATAAGAGAAACTTAATTCAGAACGGAGCTCTCTCAGCCGTGATCGTTAATATAACTTCAAAAATAATTCCTATCGAACAGATCGAGTCAAAACCGAACTTTCAGAAGCTTGAAAAGCTTTTCCCACGCCTTCAATGGAGGAACACGGCAAGGAGGAAGAAGATTGAATGATAAAAAAAAAAATTAAGTCATGCTTATATATATGTTAAAGTCCAATTTTGCATTTTAGTCCCTGAAAATCCAAAAATTACAAAATGGTCCTTGATATAAATCAAAACGGCACTCGAGTAATTAAATCTCCGGTTATCTAAAATAAACTCATTTAAGACAAATTCGAGACGTTACAATTCTCCCCCTCTAAGAATAGATTTCGTCCTCGAAATCAAATCAAATCAATCACATAAGATTATAATAAAGAATTTGTAGCACCTAAAATCCAATCTACTAAATTGCGTGAATTAAATTAAATAAATATTATGATTAATATTTTTAAGTTTTATTGAGTTAAATTATTTATGTGAATTATGTGTTAATAAAATATTAATTATTTATTCAAATGATTCTTTTGTACTAACTATTTAATTAATGTTTTAATTGTTTAAGTTTATTTATTTAAATAATTTTATTGCGTAATTTACTTGTTTTAAAGATTTTTAAGATTTAAGATTTGTTTATTTAAGTAATTTTTAAACGTTTAATATTTTCCTATTTAAATTATTTGAATTGTCCAGTTTATTTATTTAAAATAATTAAAGTTTATCGATTAGTTATTTAATTTATTTTAAATGTCTAGCTTATTTATTTAAATGTTTTTTATCTGTCCAAATCATTTTAAAAGGTTTCTTATTCCGCTTGTGTATTTATTTAAATTATTTTTAAACGTTCGTTTAGTTTTTTTAAATTATTTTCTAATCGCTCTGTTATTAATTAAATATTCCATTAATCCCAGTGACATCAAAATATTTTAAGTGTTGATTTTTAATTCCTAAGATAGTGCCTAAATTCATTTTTTTATATTTATACTTTTAATTGCTTGAATTTAAATTGCTTAAGTTTCTTTTAAAGTTATAGTTGCTCAATTTATTAAGTTATTTATCTTGAGATACTTGAGTTAGTAATTTCCAGTTCCGGCAAGCGACGATGGTGGACTTTGGCGATAAGTTTCCAAGATTTTTATTTCTAAAATTTTGAAGTGAGAGAAATGAGGAGTTTAGACTAGAAGTTTGATTTTTGAGTTTCCGGGCATCAAAAACCACTTTTATCATTTTCTTGAGTTTATTCTTTAACTTTTTCAATAGTTAGGATTTTATTAAATCCGAATTATTAAAAACCTAATTTAAATACCTTGACTTGGAATTTTTAAATTTAAGTATTTTAAAGGTGCAAAGTTGTTGAGGTAAAGTTGTAATACTTAGACTAGCACTTTTACAAGTGTAGTAGCACTTTTAAAATACACCTACACACTACACACTAAAACTTTTAACCTAAAATAAATCATTTGTTACAAACCCTAGCCCCATTTTTCATGAAGGAGCCCCCACCCCCCACCCCCTCTCATTTCTTTGTTTCCCATCGGCCACCACTCCCCTTCATCTTTTCGGCCGCCGTCGCCCTCCAACACCGCCGCCGTCGCCGGAGGACCACCTTGGAAGGTCCACCTTGGTGTTGGTTTGAAGTTTCAGCCCTTATTCCCTCTTGATTTTGTTTTTTTTTTGTAGCAAAGGTTGAAGGCAAATATAAGCTTTTCTTGGGCTCTCAATCAAGCTATCTATGTTCTTGTGCCTATTGTTTCATTTAATTTTCAAAATGCTTAAGACTTTCAGCATGTTAGGTTCGATTTTTTCATACTTTTCAGCATGGTGATATGTTATTTTCGAAAATTGGTGTATGCATTAAGTTTAAGGGGTTACATGGTGATTGTGATTGGAAATTTGAGGTGTTTTGATTGCTGGTAGCGCTTATCGTGTCACGCCCAAATTACCCGGCTCAATCAGATAAATAAAAACATGCAGTAGTGTGAGTAGGGATCGTTCCCATGAGGAAAGGAAAATTTAAAAGTGTTCTTTAAAATTAAAAAGGGGATTTTGAATTAAGATTAACCACTAAAAATTCAAAAACAATTTATAATAAAATTCTATAACTGTCAAGCAAGATTAAAAATTAAACTGAAGAAATCAATAAGAAACAAGACTTGGTATCGGTCGACTACACCCTTGATATTATTCATTCAATCATTGATCACCTGAAAATAATTAATCCTATCAAATATTCACCATTGGAAATTTAATTCATGTTTCACCTTAATTTTAGTTAACTAGACACAAGCGTTCTAAGATAACCCTTACCCCATAAATTAACCCAATACAAGCGATTAGACTTAAATCCACGGTAGCATTCAAACTAGCAAAACTGATAAATCTAGACAACACATACACAAGCGGATGTATTTAGCCTAGTCAATTGTTATTCCTACAATTTAATAAACTCACAAGAGGACGATTATTAATTGTAGTTGCTTCACAAATCAGATAATTTAAACAATTACGGATTTGAATTCCAATTTAGCATTCGATTGTATAATGAAATCCTAAGATGGCCAATCTAAAAAATCTAATACACAAGCATATCAATCAATTCAGAATAACTCTTGATACTTGATAAAAATCAAACATTGAAAATCAAAATCTCATGAATTAATAAATCAAAGGCTTCGTCTCCCTCAACCAAGTACTGGAGTTTAGCCAACAATAGTCATGAATTTTCTACAAAAATTCATGAGAGAAAATAAAATTATGAAAAGATAGATGAAAACCTAGCCTTCAGAGAGAGTTCTTCCCGTTCTAAGCGTGTAGAATCCTCTGAAATTATCTCCAAAACAAAATTAAAAGTCTAATAAAAGTCTAGAGTCTTAATTAAAAGAGTTTCCAAAATTACAAATTTCTTCCTGCAACAGACCCGCGTGCTCGATCCTGGAATAATGCGCGATCGAGCACGCGATACTGGGCAACTTTCTGCTTTGAAAATTCCTTGGGCGTGCTTCATCAGGGAAGAATGTACGATCGAGCGGGCGAGTTAAGGCAGCCTACTGTCTTGAAAATCTCATGACCGCGCTCGATCTGGAAAAATGTCAGGATCGAGTGCATTCTTCTGTGATGAAAAATATGCTCTGCTGCTTTCTTTGGACGCATGGACGCACTTCGATTTCTTTAATCAAAACATGGTAATTCCTACACAATAAATCAAAACTAAGTTAAGAAGCTCAATGCATGACATAAAATAAAAATAGAATAAAACATGAACAATGACACAAAATGCATGAAAAACACTTAACAAAATGACACTAAAAATGCAAACAAAATAATACTATCAAATTCCCCCACACTTGAACCTTGCTCGCCCTCGAGAAAGTTATACAAAAGAAAATATGTAAACAAGAATCAAGAAATACTACGGAGCACTGGCCTCAGTTCATCTTTCAAAATTTTCACATCCATCCATCCAACTCACATTGTTTTGAAAATTTTAAAACCAGACTGATTTCACCTCACAAACTTATAAATCCCGCAACTCTAGTTCAAAACACTCGCCTCCAATTCCAATTCACACATTCATAGATCATGAGGACTTTTCATGGTTTCACAGGATTACAATGAATAGAAATCAAATCAACACACTCACAATCGGTTAAACACAAAGAAATCTAGTGTGTGCGTGTTTTGATCAAAAATTCATACTCATCAATAGTGTCAATCGACAGTCCATAGGCGAAATTCTTGCAACCCTCTCTACTAGTATATTGGGCGATTGTGACTCGGTCAATAGGTCTTAATTGGCTTATAATGTAGGCTTGGCTTATAGCAACAATAAAGGAAAATAATTCAAAGAGGGAGTAAATTATGTCTATCTTTAGAGTTCACTCCTTTTCATTCAGTTTTCACACCGCTTTTCACTTCATTGATCTTCATTTTTTTTTCTAATGCTTTTCACCATTAAATTTTCCTTCTTTTTCACCACTTTTTTCATCATTTTTTTTCCATCCCCTTTTCACTACTATTTTTTTCTTTTCTTTCAAGCTATCATCACACCATTCCATATTAACCATTCAACGCAGGAGCATAAAATAATTTTAACATTCAAATCACTCCCTTAAAGGTAGGAAACAGTGTTTAGGCTATGGGTAGTAGTTGTAGGACCTTGAAATAATGCCGAATGGGGGTTTACCACACGTTTGCATGCATGCCATTCGTTTTTCAATCAGGTTCAAACAAGGTACTAGGGATAATTAATAAAGTGGGTGGCTTGAAAAGCTCAAACGAATTTAGAAAAATTGCCTACATCACTCCTAAGTCACAGTTTACCCGTATTTCACCTCGAGGGGTGTTTGAACAAGTTATAGACATGTCTCAATTCACAATCAACTCATAAAAATATTAATCAGTGTAGAAAAGAGAAATCATCAACCGTAAACGATGATTTTGCACAAAATTCATAAATATGCACCTCATGTGCTCATATATATGTGAATGCTCAAAGGGCATCTAAGGACAAAAGATTCAAGAAAATTTAGGCCCAAATAATCCAAACAATGCCTCAATCCTATCCATGTTTGTATGTTTCAAAATTCAGATTTGAGTATAATTCACAGAGTATGTAGGAGTTCACTCGTCTACTGAGTTCCATCAGTGCAAAAAGTTGTCAGATAGACATGGAATTCACAAACAAAGCTTCATCATTGGCCAGGCTACCCGTTTATTTTTCAACTCAATACAAAATGAAATAGAATGCTAAAATCCTAAAATGAACTAAATGCAACAATGCAACAAAAACAACAATGCAATGAAATGCAATGCATGAATGCACCCCTCCACACTTAAAAGAAACATTGTCCTCAATGATTGAGAACTAAACTATACAAAAGCACACAACAAAACAAGTAGCAATAAAAAAAACAAACAAACAAAATGATGCAATGCAAAAAGTAAAAAGAAAACTCCCCAGATATATGGATTGGCGTTCGCCCCATCCTCATCATGCTCTGGCGGTGGCACTGGGTCTACCCAAGGAAACTCAAAAGGTAGCGGGAAAGGAACAACTGGTGGGAGCGTGGTGGGATCAATCCCTAGCCTATCGGAGATGCCACGAGATATGTAGTCCAACACCTGAAAATTTGCAGCCGTGGCCGAGTTGAAGGTATTCTGGTGCTGAGTAAAGGCGGCCATATCTTGAACAGTAACTGTAGTAGGGCGGCGCTGAGGTGGAATAGGACGCACCGGATCGTGGACCGCCACAAACTGGTCATCCACCACAAATTGGCTCCGCCTATAAGCCCTCTTGGCATCAACAGCTGCTTGGTCAATGGGTCGCATCTGCTGCAACCATTCCTCGTCCGCTCTAGCTTGCACACCAGCTCGCATGCATAACTGTGTAATGATCATGGGAAAGAAAAGACCGGCTGTCCTAGAAGTGATCGACCGACGTATCTGATCATGAATAACTCGGCCCACATTAACCAGGAATCCAACATCGAGAGCGTATAGCAACACAGCACGCTCAACATGCACTTCACTCGTGTGTGAGATTGGCATCAGACGGCGGCACAAGAATGTGTACCAGGTAGCCGAACCCACAAAAAGATATTTCTCTTTGAAGCATTTGAAAGTGATCGGATCCAACCAAGCAGCCCCGATAAAGCACAACTGATAAAGGATTTCGTGGACATCCGGGTAAAGGGTTGCGCTTTGGAATATGCTGTCATCGACATCTGGTGTCTCTAGCATGGCATTCAACTCAGAAGCTGCGTAGGAAACTAAAGTTCCCCGGACAAAGGCCTTGCCATCCGTCCGCTTCCGCAGCATTAGCGTAGAACTCCCTAACAAGAGGGACGATTGCTAGAGCGGGTTGCCTACAGAACGTTCCCCACCCACGTGCCAATACTTGAACCGCCACATCGTTTTCATTCGCATCTAGATCAAAAACCCTCTCAGTAATAGGGGAGCGATGATTCTTGGCATGGTCGTAGCGATCCCGGGCCGCTTGATTGACAAAACGGCCGGCAAGGTTTAAGGATGCGGTTGCAGCTCGTGTACCTTGGCGAGAAGATTCGCCTCTCTTTGTAGTGCGTTTTGGACCCATGAGCACCCAAAAAATTGCAAGAATTGGTGGATTAGGCAATTCGTCGAACACCTTGTGGACACCAACAATTTCGGCTTTTCTAGCAAAATATGGTCGTGGAGAAGTAGAGAGGAGGGAATAAATGAAGATTCCAAGCCCTTGAATGATCATGTAATAGATTGATAACAAATTGTGAACAATTGTGAAATTTCGAAAATTTGGGAAAAAAGGGTTCTAAGGGCCGAGGGAAATTTTGAAAGGGGGAGTGGGGGAAAAGAGCATAAAACTGCACAGAAATAAGGCGAGATGAGGGGCGCGCTCGATCCTAGAAATATACTCGATCGAGCGCGCCTCTTAAATATGCGGACAGTAACTTTGGTAAAATTGCGCGCTCGATCCGGTGAAATGTCAGGATCGAGCGCGCCTCTTAAATACTTGGGGCAGTGGGCTCGGGTTTTCTGCGCGCTCGATCCAAGGAAATGTCAGGATCGAGCGCGCACTACTTCAGAAATTACTTTTTTAATTTTCCAAAAATTTTCCGAAAATCAATTAAAAACAAAATTCAACAAAACAAAAAAAATTAAAATGAAGCAAAAATAAAAACTAAAAAGGAATAGAAATACTGGGTTGCCTCCCAGTCAGCGCCTTTGTTTACGGTCGTTGGCTCGACTGAATGATGTAGTTCATTATGATGGTTTAAACTTTGTTCCTTTGTCCACCTTCACCCACTTAAGAAATTTTCCAATTAATGTCCCATGCTTTTTTTGCTTCGATTTCTTGGGGATTCGTTTTGCTCGGTCAGGAGGACGTTTTGTCTCAATTTTAGGTACCTGAATATCAGAGAGAAAAATTTCAGTAGTAGAAATTTCAGCAGGCGTTGCAATAGTCTCCTTAACCTTATCACCATTCACAACCTTATCGTGTTCTTGCAACAAGTTATTAATGATATCAAGATTATTAACCATACTTTCACAATCAGGAATTTGCAAGTTATCAAAAATATAAAACTTAACAATCTCCCTGGGTCCTTGCATTTTGTAGGTGTTGGAAAACTGTGTTCAGATCAATTAAGAATTGATACCCGGTGCAGCGGAAGTTTTAAAAATTTTATTTTTATTATATGGAACGATTCCATATATGGGCATCAAAACTTTTACGATTAAATTTGTTCAAGTAAAAATAAAATCACAATTAAATTTTTACCTCGTCAAACAAAGGCTTGATCGTGGACTCCAACAGAATTTAATCTGCTCTTCTTGTAAATCCCGGGAACCGATGACAGTCACGATTTAACTCCGGAATTAGGTCCACGAATGAAAAAACAGAAACCCTTTGATTGACTGCACTAGAAATCAATCAGAAGTTTTACGTAGAGAATAAACAGATATGATCTGTTAATTCGATTTGTAATTTTTCACAAAAATCACAAGTCGAATTTTCTCCAAAAGGGACAGAGAAATTTTTAAAAAATCCTCTTGAATAGTATAGAGTGAATTTCGAAAATTGCAGTATTCAATGTATGTAATTTTTGAACCCAACACCTCTATTATATAGATAATTTCTAGTTATAATTGTATCAGGACTCTAACTCCTTAAAGCCCACAATCCATAACTTAAGCCCAACAAGCCAAGCCTGTTGTTATAGAAATTAATATAAAATTCATTGTGACTCCGATTGATAAACTGATTTCACCAATGTGCACAGAAACCATTTCTGTATCTTTTAGAGTCAAGATAATTTTTCTGAATCCGAATTCAGTGATTTTCAAAAATGCCCATCCCTATGTCATTTTAGGAAATCCCACTCCCTTTAATTAAGAAGTCCAACTTCTCTTTCATTAAATTTAACTCTTTAAATTTAACTATCTCTACGGGGTTTTAGTAATCCATTACTTGTGTAACCCTCAATTGTTCAGGAATACAGCTAGCCGTGGGCTCACAACTCCTTGTGACTCGAAACAACAATTTCCGACTTACCCATCGAATCATGGTAAGAGCGCCTAGCAACATCGCCCCATGATTCCCTAGGTATTACTGATAGTGCCTGCAAGAACCAGTAGATTTTGGTTAGCGTACAGTACGGTCCCTTCATCCATATATCCTGATCGAATCAACAACCATTGGTATATCGAGAGTCGTTCGAGATTCGATAACTATGCATAACATCTCGGAGATCTATTAGTGACATCGCATGTGTTACTAGGAACATCAAGTAACCTAAAACACATCATGTACTCTGGCTAGAGATTCGTCACACTAATATCTCCTCAGATCGCATAGGATATCCACACTCGCAAGTATGTGGTGAATCCTTGACAACAAAGCATCGACTCCTATATGTGTCGTAACTGTACCCAATCCCGACACCTGATGACCCCAATAGAGTCGGTAAACGAGTCAAAGTACAGTACTAGCATATAGAGTCTCAATGATGTTTCAAGTAAAAGGACTAATGGTGTACAACCAAAACCGCGGACTTTATCCACTCGATAAGTGATAACCACTTGGAAAGTTCGAATAGGATAGTTCGATCATTCATCATATGAATATCCATTTGCATGCTTTGAACATCTCTATGTTCCATACCAATGAAACGTGGTACTCGACATCGCAAATGCTAGTTTCAATCTCGAGCGATCCTTATCCTTATTTGCGGACGGCTCAATTGACTAGGAACAGTTTAGAATATACAGTGACTATAAGATGTGTTTCATGATAGACATCCCCATGTGCTACCACATCTTACATACACTATAGTATATTCAAGGTCTTTATCAAAACAACAATAGTATATCATAATATAACATTATGAAGAAAGATAAAGTCAATGCCATTATAAAAGTGTAAATTATATTAAACAAAAGATTGTTTTACATAGAGTCATAAAAGCCCTTAGCCACAAGTTTGCTAACCGGGCACCCACTCTTTCAATCTCCCACTTGCCCTAAAGCCAACTAGTCATACTACGTAATCCCATTGCTTTGCGATGTTTGTCAAACAATGGTCCTAGCAAAGGCTTAGTAAGCGGATCAACGATATTGTCTGTAGAGGCCACTCTCTCGACACTAATGTCTCCTCTTTCCACGATCTCCCGGATGATGTGGTATTTCCTCAGTACGTGTTTGGACTTCTGATGAGACCTTGGTTCCTTTGCCTGAGCAATGGCACCTGTGTTGTCACAGTACACCGGGACTGGACCAACAGCTTCAGGAATTACACCCAACTCTTGGATGAATTTCCTTATCCAAACCGCCTCTTTAGCAGTAGCTGATGCTGCAATGTATTCTGCCTCAATGGTGGAATCCGTTGTGGCGTCCTGCTTGGAACTCTTCCAAGAGACAGCACCGCCATTGAGCACGAATACAAATCCAGAGGTTGATTTCGAGTCATCCACGTCACATTGGAAGCTAAGGTCGAAATAGCCTTCCAATTTCAATTCTCTCCCTCCATAAACCATGAATAAATTCTTAGTCCTTCGCAAGTACTTAAGAATATCCTTCACGGATTTCTAATGCATTTGACCGGGATTGGCTTGGTATCTACTCGTGACGCTCAGAGCATAGGCCACATCCGGTCTGGTAGATATCATCCCATACATGATACTACCTATGGCTGACGCATATGGCACGTGTGTCATCTTATCTATCTCTTCGTCAGTCTTGGGACACATAGACTTGGATAGAGAAACTCCATGAAATATAGGTAGATGTCCTCTCTTGGACTCATCCATAGAAAACCTTTTCAATATGGTGTCGATGTAGGTTGATTGAGTGAGTCCTATCATTCTTTTAGATCTATCTCTATAGATCTGAATTCCTAGAATATAGGATGCCTCACCTAAATCTTTCATAGAGAATCTACCTGATAACCATATCTTTGTTGACTGCAACATCCCTACATCATTCCCCATGAGTAGGATGTCATCAACATAAAGTACTAAGAATGTTACCGCATTCTTAACTACTTTCTTGTACACGCATGGTTCCTCCGGGTTCTTGATAAAACCAAAATCCTTTATCATTTCATCAAATTTCTGGTTCCAACTTCTTGATGCTTGTTTGATACCATAGATTGATCTCTGAAGCTTGCATACCTTATGCTCGCTTCCCATGGATGTGTATCCCTCAGGCTGCATCATATAGATCTCTTCCTTAATGTTTCCATTAAGAAATGCAGTCTTTACATCCATTTGCCATATCTCATAGTCATACCATGCTGCTATGGCAATAAGGATTCTTATGGACTTGAACATTGCGACTGGTGAAAAAGTTTCATCATAGTCAACTCCTTGTCTTTGAGTATAACCTTTTGCCACCAATCGTGCCTTGTAAGTCAATACCTTTCCATCAGGCCCAAGCTTTCTCTTGTAGATCCATTTGCACCAAATTGGAACAATTCCATCGAGAGGATCTACTAAAGACCAAACTTGGTTAGAATGCATCGAGTCTATTTCCGATTGCATAGCTTCAAGCTATAAATTCGAATCCGCATCAGAAATTGCTTCCTTGAAGTTTCTTGGATCACATCCAATGTCGGGTTCACTTTGATCCCCTTCAAGAAGAAGACCATATCTAATAGGAGGCCTAGAAGTCCTCTCGGATCTCCTAGTAATAGGCGTGTCTTGTGATGATTCTTGAGGTGTAGGATCGCTATTTTGTATCTCAGGTTCTTCTCGAATTTCTTCGAGTTCCATCATCTTGCCTTTCTTATCCAATAAGAACTCCTTCTCCAAGAAGGTGGCATTCCTTGAAACAAACACTTTTGTTTCAGCAGGATGATAGAAATAATATCCGATTGAATTCTTCGGATACCCTACAAAATAACATAAGGTGGATCAACTATCCAACTTATCTCCCACTGTCTGCTTCACGTAAGCAGGACATCCCCAAATCCTCAAGTACGAATACTTAGGAGCTTTGCCATTCCATAACTCGTATGGTGTTTTATTTACCGCTTTAGTGTGGACGTTTTTTAACAACACTACCGCCGTTTCAAGCGCGTAGCCCCAAAATGAAGGTGGGAGCTCAATGAAGCTCATCATGGATCGAACCATGTCCAACAAAGTTCGATTGCGACGCTCCGAAACACCATTAAGCTGAGGTGTCATAGGAGGAGTCCACTGAGAGAATCCCATTCTCTTTTAGATAGTCCAAAAACTCGGTACTTAAGTATTCTCCACCTCTATCCGATCGAAGTGCCTTAATACTTTTACCTAGTTTGTTTTCTACTTCAGCCTTGAATTCTTTGAACCTTTCAAATGCTTCACACTTATATTTCATTAAATATAAATACCCATACCTATAATGATCATCAGTAAAGGTAATGAAGTAGGTGTTGCCACATTTAGTACCAATCCTAATTGGACTGCAAACATCTGTATGGATCAAATCCAACAGATTTTGACTACGCTCAGGTTTCCCTTTGAATGAGATTTAGTCATTTTTCCCTTTAGGCAGGACTCACAAGTAGGTAGAGAGTTAATATCAGACATATCAAACATGCCCTCTCCCACTAGCTTGTTCATCCTCCTTTAGGAAATATGACCTAGCCTAGCATGCAAAAGGTTTGCCGGGTTTTGACTATCGTTCTTCCTTTTAATTGTTGTTACCGATTTATCAACATAATTAATTGGAACATATTTTAATTTTAAGCTATATAGATCGTTTTCAAGTTGTCCATTTCCAATCAAACTTTCATTCTTGTAAAGATTACAAATCCCATTCACAAAATTGCAAGAAAAACCATCTCTATCAAGCATAGAAATAGATATAATGTTTTTGACCAAATCCGGAACATAACATCTCTCAAAAATAACTTAAAATTGTTCTGCAAAACTAAATAAATGTCTCCTATAGCTTTGGCTTCGACTCTAGAACCATTCCCGAGCCTTAGCTGAGTCTCACCCATCCTTAGCTTACGACTTCTTGTCATCACCTGCAAATCATTGCAAATGTGATATCCACATCCGGTATCCAATACCCAAGAAGAAGTATTAAGCGAAACATTTATTTCAATGTAAAACATACCCTTTGCAGTTCGCAACTGTTCGAGATATTCCTTGCAGTTACGTTTCCAATGACCGGGTTTCTTGCAATAATGGCAAACATTTTCATCTTTTATCCCATTTGAAACCTTGGCCTTTCCCTTCTTATTTGGTACAATCTTCTTGGGCGGGGCAGAACGTTTCTTACCCTTTCCACTTGGTCCTTTCTTAGAGTTAGAAGAGGAGCCAACCAAGAGTACCGGTTTATCTTTCTTTAGTGTGGCTTCATATGTGACAAGCATATTGACCATCTCTTCAAGGGTGGCCTCTATCTTGTTCATATTGAAGTTCATCACAAAACCATCAAACGATGAAGGAAGTGATAGAAGCAACAAGTCCGCGCTAAGTCATGCTCCAAAGTCAAGTCGAGTGTTACCAACTTTTCAATGAGCCCAATCATGCGCACCCCATGCTCACGGACCGAAGTCCCATCTCGCATGCGGCTCGTCATGAGCTCTCTGACGGTGGCATACCTCTCCGACCTTGACTGAGCTCCAAAGAGTTCCTTGAGGTTCTTGTGAATGTCAGCAGCATTCACGGTATCCTCAAATCTCCTTTGAAGCTCATCAGACATCGAAGACTGCAAGTAGCATTTGGCCTTGATATCATGGTCCCACCATAAATCAAGTTTGGCCAACTCTTCCGGACTTGTATTAGCCGGAGCTTCCTTCGGAGGCGGCTTCTCTAACACGTAGAAAGCTTTTTCCGAAGTAAGAATAATTTTCAACTTACGGAACCATTCCGTGTAGTTTGCGCCAGTCAATTTGTTTTGTTCGAGAATTGAAAACAGTGGATTGCGAGAAGTTATTGTAATAGTATACTGAAAAGGAAACAGACAATAATCAATGATTGTTTAATTAATTTACTAAGACATAAAATATGGCGAATTTTAATTTTATGAATTACACTCCCACTATTTTAACGATTTCACTACCCTCTAGTGAAAACGGAAAACTGTTTTCCTTAGTGAGAACATGGAGTCCAATTGACAAATCATGATCCCGAATAATATCAGCCAACCATAATTTTCAAAAGGTAGAGCCCAATTACTTCCAAAGTAACCCCCATGTTTTTACCTCATGTCCAATAAGGGCCTAATAATATGACGCCATTTATTTTGACATGTCAAGATAACCCATAAATATTAAGTTGTGATGGACGGTCGCCATGTGGATCCCCAATAATATGAGCCAATCCCATGGGAGTTCCACCCAACTTACAACATGTGTCGATCCAATGTACAGCTTTCCGACGAACGGGCCCCACCAATAATATGAGCCGGACCGTATCCGCGGGTAGCATCTCATACATTGAACGTTGATGGAAGGTAGGAATATTTAAACAATATTTAAATTCCCTTTTTATTAATCTTGATATCAATTTTAAATCATATTTAAAATGAGAAATTTTTAATTTTGAAAATTTGTCTCATCATGCAATTTATGTATGCTTTTAGGATTCATACAATTTAGTCTAAACATGCATACATCAATAATATCATATATTATTTAAGGATGATCGATCCCATTAACTAATCGACCCGTGGTTGCCAATCACGAGTCTAAGTCCAATCCTAGGTGATATGAAAGTATGCAATCCAATCCTATTACATTGAGCTTCCAATTTACATTTCTTCGATCTTCATTGTCTGCTGGGCCCACCATTTCTTCAAATCTTTGTCTCCCACTAAGTCTAATAAATTTATAATAAATTTCGATGACAAATAGGAGATACATTTTTAGGGGTGGGAACGGGCCATAAACCAGGCCCACTTTTATTACATATGACAATCATATTTGGGCTATAAACCAAGCCCATAAATAAACACCAACAACAATAAGACAAATGTAAATCACCTAACATACACCTAAAACATTGGTCATGGCAATCGATCATCCTTTATCCATTAATTTAATTCAATAATTAAATAATTGGATAAACATGCAAAGACATCATAATTTAAAAGATAAAATCATATTTTATCTTATCCATCCATAAGATCATATCTTATCATCAATTGTACCAAAATAATTAATTTTATAAAATTTAATTTAACGGATAAAATTTATAAATTTTTCAAAAATTCAAATTTATCCAAAAATCAATTTTAAAATTTTCGGACTCGAACAATTCGATCCGATGCCTCGTGAACCAATCAAAAACAATTTTCGATCGGATCAAAAACTAGAATTTCAAAAAAATTAAAATTTTAATTAAAAATTAAAAAATAATTTTTCCGGGCTGCCCGGGACAATCTCGGGCAGCCCACACCCCAAAAAGGGGCCAGGGCAGGCAGCCCATTGCTGCCCAGATCGCTGCCCTTGGTCAGCGACGATCGCTACCCGATTTGCCCATTAAAATATAATTTTAAAATTTTCGTTTTATTTCAAAAAACCGAGGCTTAAAAATTTTGTACAATCGATTAATTTAATCGTTTGATCTGAGCAACCTGGCTTTGATACCACTGTTGGAAAACTGTGTTCAAATCAATTAAGAATTGATACCCGATACAGCGGAAGTTTTAAAAATTTTATTTTTATTATATGGAACGATTCCATATATGGGCATCAAAACTTTTACGATTAAATTTGTTCAAGTAAAAATAAAATCACAATTAAATTTTTACCTCGTCAAGCAAAGGCTTGATCGTGGACTCCAACTGAATTTAATCTTCTCTTCTTGTAAATCCCGGGAACCGATGACAGTCACGATCTAACTCCGGAATTAGGTCCACGAATGAAAAACAGAAACCCTCTGATTGACTGCACTAGAAATCAATCAGAAGTTTTACGTAGAGAATAAACAGATATGATCTGTTTAATTCGATTTGTAATTTTTCACAAAAATCACAAGTCGAATTTTTTCCGAAAGAGACAGAGGAATTTTCGAAAAATCCTCTTGAATAGTATAGAGTGAATTTCGAAAATTGCAGTATTCAATGTATGTAATTTTCGAAGCCAACACCTCTATTTATAGATACTTTCTAGTTATAATTGTATCAGGACTCTAACTCCTTAAAGCCCACAATCCATAACTTAAGCCCAACAAGTCAAGCCTGTTGTTATAGAAATTAATATAAAATTCATCGTGACTCCGATTGATAAACTAATTTCACCAATGTGCACAGAAACCATTTCTGCATCTTTTAGAGTCAAGATAATTTTTCTGAATCCGAATTCAGTGATTTCCAAAAATGCCCATCCCTATGTCATTTTAGGAAATCCCACTCCCTTTAGTTAAGAAGTCCAACTTCTGTTTCATTAAATTTAACTCTTTAAATTTAACTATTTCTACGAGGTTTTAGTAATCCATTATTTGTGTAACCCTCAATGGTTCAAGAATACAGCTAGTCGTGGGCTCACAACTCCTTGTGACTCGGAACAACAATTTCCGACTTACCCATCGAATCATGGTAAGAGCGCCTAGCAACATCGCCCCATGATTCCCTAGGTATTACTGATAGTGCCTGCAAGAACCAGTAGATTTTGGTTAGCGTACAGTACGGTCCCTTCATCCATATATCCCGATCGAATCAACAACCATTGGTATATCGAGAGTCGTTCGAGATTCGATAACTATGCATAACATCTCGGAGATCTGTTAGTGACATCGCATGTGTTACTAGGAACACCAAGTAACCTAAAACACATCATGTACTCTGGCCAGAGATTCGTCACACTAATATCTCCTCAGATCGCATAGGATATCCACACTTGCAAGTATGTGGTGAATCCTTGACAACAAAGCATCGACTCATATATTTGTCGTAACTGTACCCAATCCCGACACCTGATGACCCCAATAGAGTCGGTAAACGAGTCAAAGTACAGTACTAGCATATAGAGTCTCAATGATGTTTCAAGTAATAAGGACTAATGGTGTACAACCAAAACCGCGGACTTTATCCACTCGATAAGTGATAACCACTTGGAAATTCCGAATAGGGTAGTTCGATCATTCATCATATGAATATCCATTTGCATGCTTTGAACATCTTTATGTTCCACACCAATGAAACGTGGTACTCGGCATCGCAAATGCTAGTCTCAATCTCGAGCGATCCTTATCCTTATTTGCGGACGGCTCAATTGACTAGGAACAGTTTAGAATATACAGTGACTATAAGATGTGTTTCATGATAGCCATCCCCATGTGCTACCACATCTTACATACACTATAGTATATTCAAGGTCTTTATCAAAACAACAATAGTATATCATAATATAACATTATGAAGAAAGATAAAGTCAATGTCATTATAAAAGTGTAAATTATATTAAACAAAAGATTGTTTATACATAGAGTCATAAAAGCCCTTAGCCACAAGTTTGCTAACCGGGCACCCACTCTTTCGGTAGGTACCTTCATTTGAATGATAGCTGAGACTTGTTCTCCCAATTCGACTCTCTTACATCCCTTCAACTTATGTTTTCTTTTCGCAGTACATAATTCTTTCAAAAATTTAGCATAACGAGGTACTTGCTTAATAGCATCTAACAATGGAATATTTACCTCGCATCTACGAAAAGTTTCATATAATCCCTTAATACTTTCATCTTTCCAAGACTCTTTCAATTCTAAAGGAAAAAGGGGCCACAGGCTTATAGTCAGAAAGCGGAGGAAACTTACCTCATGATGCATTCTTTTGAATAGATTCACTCTCCTCAACCATAGATTCCTTGTCATCTTCAGTCTCTACCTGTAGCGACCCTACCCGGATCCACTACCTAATCAGAGTGATTAGCGCAAGCAACAATAATTAAAGCGTTAAATAGCGGATAATTCCAAAGTACAACAAATCCAATCGGCAGAATACAACCGATGATAGAAACAGTGTATAATTCTTTATACAAGCAAATCGAAATTAGGGTATCAGAATCCCTAACAAAACTACCTCTGCACTGTAGCAACCTCAACCCTGCTGGGAACCACCGGGACCATCCAGCCTCAGACCTGACCCGCCACAAGGTGTCCCAAAACACGAAACATAAAGGGCGTGAGCGACTACGCTCAATACGGAAGCAATGATATAAATACAAATATGAGCATGCACATGACTTTAAAATCATGGTTAAATCACTTTACTCATGGCGCCTGGAATACACAGTACCGGGCAAGAGAGCGACTCCGCGTGGTACTCGTATATTCCTGAGACACGAATCCTTAGGAAGAATTGTCTCGACTGATGGAAACTGTCATGACTCACATCATACCCGATGCAATCTCCGTAAAAACATATGCATGTGCTAAAAACAGTAAAACATAGCCAATACAACACATACATCATGCATCACACACATATGTATAAATATCATGCCGGCAATCTCGGTCAGTACATACGTACCTCTAACACTGCAGGTAAACTCCTAGCACACCCGTCTAGGTCCAAAGCCTACAAGTCTGATCTACTGCGTCTACACATGCAAAAGTCCATGCATCTCTATAAACGCTCTAAAAGCCTTAACTAAGCTATTTCATACTCCTAAATATTTTTAGGAAGCCAAATTATACCTTCGTCCGTCGTCAGCCCGCTGGTGTAGAATCGCCTCAAAACTTAGACACACCTCCGCTACGACGTCGGGATCTCTAGGCAACTTCCGGATTCCCAATAGGATACCTAGAACTCCGTAGATCTAAGTAAGAAGGTTCGAAAACCAGAGGAAAGGAGGGGAAATCGGTGCACAGAATGAGGGCTCGGACACCATATTTATAGACGGCGATCGGAACGTCCGATCCCTAATCAGAACATCCGATCGTGAACGGAGCGTCCGATTGTGACATCGGAACGTCCGATGTCACCTCACGTGCGTAAGCACTGATGTCATCTTGCTGACGTCGGTGATGACGCCAGCCCTAGCCAGAACAGAACGCCCGATCCTCCAACGGAACGTCCGATCCCGATCGGAGCTTCCGATCTGTGCCTCGGAGCTTCCGATCCACTTCGGATAATTTTAGGCAAAATTTAGTAATTAATTTCCTTAATTACCTTGATTAATTGCGGGTCACTACATTCTCCCCCACTTAATAAATTTCGTCCTCGAAATTACATTTTAAGGAAAACATAGAACGCAAAATCAATGCTCTTATTAAAACTGAACAATATACATTCGATACAACAGAGTACAAAATCTTAAAACAACTCGGGGTGCTCGGCTAAAATCCGACTCTCCAACTCCCAAGTAGCTTCCTCTGTACCTCTGCGTTGCCACTGTACCATCACCAACGGTATGCGCTTGTTACGAAGCACCTTGTCCTTCCTGTCGAGAATCCTGAGAGGTTTCTCCACATATGACAAATCGTGGTCTAGTTGCACCTCAGTCGGACGCAAGATGTGGGACTGATCCGCCACGTACTGTCTCAACAAAGACACGTGAAACACATCATGAATCTTTGAAAGATTCGGTGGCAAGGCTAGATGATAAGCCACGTCTCCAACTTTCTCGAGAATCTCGAAAGGACCAATAAATCTTGGTGACAACTTACCCTTGAGACCAAACCTCATCACCTTCCGGAAAGGTGATACACGCAAGAATACATACTCTCCTTCTTCAAAATGAAGTGGCCTACGGTGAGTGTTCGCGTAGCTAGCCTGTCGATCCTGGGATGCCTTAATCCTACGTCGGATCAATTCTACTGCATCAGTCATCTGTTGAATCATCTGAGGACCCTCTACCTTCCGCTCACCCACCTCGTCCCAAAACAAAGGTGTACAACAATGACGTCCATAAAGAGCCTCAAATGGTGCCATGCCAATGCTGCTATGGTAGCTATTGTTATAAGCGAACTCCACCAATGAAAAATGATCGTGCCATGCTGGGCCAAAATCCATTGCGGTAGCTCGAAGCATGTCCTCGAGAGTACGGATAGTCCTCTCGATTGTCCATCAGTCTCTGGATGATACGCTGTGCTCAAACTCAAAGTGGTACCAAGAGCACGCTGAAAACTCCCCAAAAATCTTGAGGTGAAACGAGGATCTCTGTCGCTCACAATACTCAGTGGAATACCATGCAAATAGACAATATCTTGCACATACAGCCATGCCATCCTGTCGAAAGTGAAATCCCGATTATATGGTAAGAAATGCGGGAATTTCGACAATCGGTTAACAACAACCCAAATCGCATCGCAATTCCTGGAAGACATAGGCAAGTGGGTGACAAAGTCCATCGTCACATGCTCCCACTTCCACAGAGGAATATTGAGATTGTGAAGTAGACCTCGGGGTCGATACTCTGCCTTGACCTACTGACACACAAGGCATCGGGACACGAACTGATAAACGCTGCGCTTCATTCCTTTCCACCAAAATTGAGTACGTAGATCCTTGTACATCTTCATGCTGCCAGGATGTACTGAGAGCCTACTATGATGAGCTTGCGATAAGATCTCGTCTCTAAGTGTGGAATCATCAGGCACAACCACACGGCCAGAAATACACAACAAACCATCCGCCTAAAAAATGGAAACCAGCTGAATTCTCACCCTCAGTGAATCGGGCTAATCTCTGCATCTTGGGATCAACACCCTGTGCCTCACGAATACGTCTATACAAGGTTGGCTCGGCAAGCACAGACGCAACACGAACTCCCTGTTGTTCCTTTTTATGACGGAAAGTGAAACCCAAGGAACAACACTCTTCGACCATTCGTGACACTGCACTGGTACGAAGGGAACTCAAATAAATCTTGCGACTAAGCGCATCAGCAACCGGATTAGAAGATCCTGGATGGTAATTGATTTCGCAATCATAGTCCTTCAGAAAGTCCATCCAACGGCGTTGTCGCATGTTCAACTCTGCCTGAGTGAACAGGTACTTCAAACTCTTATGATCAGTAAAAATCTGGAATCGTTCACCGTACAAATAATGACGCCATATCTTCAGAGCAAAGACAATGGCTGCAAGCTCTAGATCATGTACGGGATAATTCCCCTCGTGAGTCTTTAGTTTCCTGGAGGCATAGGCAATCACATGCCCATTTTGAGTCAACACACACCCCAAACCCTGAAGAGAAGCATCGGTGTGGACTACGAAACCACCAGATCCAGTCGGCAAGGATAGCACTGGAGCAGTCGTCAATCAATGTATCAAGTCATGAAAACTGTCTTCGCACGCGGAAGACCACTCAAAAGAGACATCCTTTCGCGTCAACTGTGTCAAAGGCCTGGCTATCTGAGAGAAATTCTCCACGAATTGACGGTAGTATCCGGCCAAACCCAAGAAACTACGAATCTCAGATGCTGTCGTTGGGCGCGACCAATTAAGAATAGCCTCTGTCTTGCTAGGATCCACTGATACTCCATCTCTAGAAATGACATGACCAAGGAACACAACTCGGTCAATCCAGAAGTCGCACTTGCTGAGCTTAGCATACAACTGATGCTCTCGCAAGGTCTGTAAAACAGTACGAAGATGAAAGGCATGCTCATCCATGCTACGAGAATACACAAGGATGTCATTGATGAACACTACAACGAACTTATCCAAGAGCTCTCGGAAAATTCTGTTCATCAAATCCATGAAAACAGCTGGAGCTTTCGTCAGACCAAATGGCATCACTAAAAACTCATAGTGCCCATATCGAGTACAAAATGCTGTCTTCGAAACATCCTCGTCTCTAACTCGCAACTGATGATACCCAAAACGCAAGTCGATCTTGGAATAGATAGAAGTACCCTGCAATTGATCAAACAGATCTTCAATCCGTGGGAGAGGATACTTGTTCTTTACTGTCACTTTGTTCAACTGACGATAGTCAATGCACAAACACATCGAATCATCCTTCTTCTTGACGAATAAAACCGGGGCTCCCAAGGTGAAACACTGGGTCGAATGTAGCCCTTATCAAGAAGATCCTGCAACTGCTGCTGCAACTCTCGCATCTCAGATGGAGCTAATCGGTACGGTGCTCGGGAAATCGGCGCTGTACCTGGCAACAAGTCAATGTCAAACTCGATCTCTCGCACAGGTGGTAACCCTGGAATCTCGTCGGGAAACACATCCGGGAACTCACTGACTACAGGTATCTCCTCCATGTCCGGACCCTCTAAGGATGCATCAATCGCATTGATCAGGTAGTCTTCCCCGCCAGACTCTAAAGCACGTCAGGCTTTCAGAGCAGAAACCACTGGCATCGGGGGTCACGCTTCCTCACCATAGAAATACCAAGCATCCTCAGCCTCGGGGCGAAACTGGACAAATCTCTGGTAGCAATCCACTACCGCTCAATACGAAGTCAGAAGATCAATCCCGATGATACCATCAAAGTCATCCATCGCTAAAACCATCAGGTTTGCGCTCAACAGATGTCCCTCAAATCCCAAAATACAACCAAAAACAAGACGCTTAGCTTAGACTTCCTGACCCATCGGAGTCAAAACCGCTAACAAGACGTCTAAGGAAACAAAAGGTAATCTATGCCTCTTAAACAAACCGAGCTGATATGAATGAATGCGAAGCACCAATATCGATCAAAAGATAAGCAGGAAACCGCACAAACTAAAAGTACCTGCAATCATGTTCTCACTGTCTGCCTGAGCCTTGCTCCTGGTTCAGCGCAAACACCTGCCCCTGAGCACGCGGGCGCGATGACTGTCCTCTCGAAGAAGACTGAGAATGATGTAGCTGCGATGGCTTGACTGCTGACGCTGCTGCGGCGAAGGCTGCTGCTGATACTGCGGTGGCTGATAGATAGTGGTCTGAGAACCACCAACACTCCCCGAACCACTCACTGTACCGGCCAAAGTGGGACAATCTCTCTTCATGTGACCCTCCTGGCCGCACTGAAAACAAACACCAGTGATATGAGGACACGGTCCTGGGTGATGCTTCCGTTTTCACTGATGACAACGTCGTGAATCACCAAACGATGAACACCGCTAGATCCGGAAAAAGAAGAAGAAGTACCACCCTGTCTCTTAAAAGACTGGGCCCTTGGACCCAAAGAGCTAGATGGTCTGGATGCAGAAGATCCGAAAGTCCTATTCCTCTACAGACTGTCCTCTGCCTGGTGACAATTGTTCACCAAATTCTCGAAGTTCCTCTCTCTGCCCACGGCAACCAACTGATGAATGTCAGGGTTAAGGCCCTGAAGAAATAGATCGTGCATCGTCTCCGAGCTACTCGCAATATGGGGACTGAAAGAAAGAAGCTCAAAGAATTTCTGCTGGTACTCATCATGGTCAAAGTACCATGTCGCAAACTCAGCAACTCGTCACCTTCGTCTGACGCAAAGCTGGAGGAAAGTAATGTTTCTCAAAGGGAGACTTAAACTCAGCCCAAGTAGCGGTACCTCTGGCGGCAATCAACGGAGTAGAAGTAGCTCTCTCACCACCTCTTCGCATTTCCCTCTAGAACAAAAGCAAAAGTCTCCATATTTTGGGCTTCAGTACACTGATACTCCCGAAAACAACTCTCCATATGCTCCAACAAGTCCTCAGCAACTGCAAGAGCCTAGCCACCTACCAATGGCTTAGGAGCCATCTGAAGAAATTGGTTCTTACTAAAACGCCTAGGATCCTCATGATGATGTCTATGGTGATGTCTCCTTGGTGGATCACCCCAACGACCACCGCTAGCCTGACTCTCGTAATCATCCTATGCCATCTTTCAATAACAACAGACAACTCTTAAAATCTGTTTTACTAATTCCCAGTTGCAATGCGCTCTGATACCAATAAATGTAGCGACCCTACCCGGATCCACTACCTAATCAGAGTGATTAGCGCAAGCAACAATAATTAAAGCGTTAAATAGCGGATAATTCCAAAGTACAACAAATCCAATCGCCAGAATAACAACCGACGATAAAAACAGTGTATAATTCTTTATACAACCAAATCGAAATTAGGGTATCAGAATCCCTAACAAAAATATCTCTGCACGGTAGCAACCTCAACCCTGCTGGGAACCACCGGGACCGTCCAGCCTCAAACCTAACCCGCCACAAGGTGTCCCAAAACACGAAACATAAAGGGCGTGAGCGACTACGCTCAATACGGAAGCAATGATATAAATACAAATATGAGCATGCACATGACTTTAAAATCATGGTTAAATCACTTTACTCATGGCGCCTGGAATACACAGTACCGGGCAAGAGAGCGACTCCGCGTGGTACTCGTATATTCCTGAGACACGAATCCTCAGGAAGAATCGCCTCGACTGATGGAAACTGTCATGACTCACATCATACCGATGCAGACTCCGTTAAAAACATATGCATGTGCTAAAAACAGTAAAACATAGCCAATACAGCACATACATCATGCATACCACACATATGTATAACTATCATGCCGGCTATCTCGGTCAGTACTTACGTACCTCTAACACTGCAGGTCAACTCCTAGCACACCCGTCTTGGTCCAAAGCCTACAAGTCTGCTCTACTGCGTCTACACATGCAAAAGTCCATGCATCACTATAAATGCTCTAAAAGCCTTAACTAAGCTATTTCATACTCCTAAATATTTTTAGGAAGCCAAATTATACCTTCGTCCGTCGTCAGCGCGCTGGTGTAGAATCGCCTCAAAACTTAGGCACACCTCCGCTACGACGCCGGGATCGCTAGGCAACTTCCGGATTCCAAATAGGATGCCTAGAACTCCGTAGATCTAAGTAATAAGGTTCGAAAACCAAAGGAAAGGAGGGGAAATCGGTGCACAGAATGAGGGCTCGGACCCCTTATTTATAGACGGCGATCGGAACGTCCGATCCCTCATCGGAACGTTCGATTGCGAACGGAGCGTCCGATCGTGACATCGGAACATCCGATGTCACCTCACGTGCGTAAGTAGTGACGTCATCTTGCTGACGTCGGTGATGACGCCAGCCCTATCTAGAACGGAACGTCCGATCCTCCAACGGAACGTCCGATCCCGATCGGAGCTTCCGATCCACGTCGGATAATTTTATGCAAAATTTAGTAATTAATTTCATTAAATACCTTGATTAATTGCGGGTCACTACACTACCGGTTCTTGGACCAATCCTTCACGTATCTGCAGCTCTCATCAACTCCTCAACGTAATAGCACTCATGTTTTCCTTCGAATTCACTACTGTCTGTGATGGTAAAACTCCAGACTGTTGTGCTTCCAATTTTTTTATTGCAGTTGACAACTGTCTCACATGAGTGTTTAAGTGTTGGATACTTGCTCTCGTTTCCTGTTGAAAACTCAAGGTGTTAGTCGCAAGATCCTTAAATATATTTTTAAGAAACTCACCTTGCGTTGGAATTTGTGGGCGCTATGGTGGAGGATGATACGGTGGCCTATAAGCTTGATTGTGCAATTGTGCTTGAGGTCCAGGCTGATTCGCCTGTGGATTTTCGTATCTGAGGTTCGGATGATCTCTCCAACCTAGATTGTATGTGTTAGAATAAGGATCATACTTCTAGCTGAGCTGGCCCTGGAAATCCTCCTGATGCATTAACTTGTTCCGCAGATCCCTCTTGAAGAGTGGGACACATGTTAGTTGCATGTCCCACTTGAGTGCAAATTCCACATACCCTTGAAATTTGTCCATTCCCAACAGCCATATGACACACAAGAGACGTCAGTTCGCTCAGTTGTTGTTCAAGGAAGAAACATTTACCTCGTTACTCTTCCTTGGCGCAGGATCACTTCTGTTGGTGCCACATTGCTGAGAATTGGCAGCCATACTCTCGATTAGATTCCTTGCTTGTACCGAAGTTGTAGTAGCCCGAAACCAAAATCAGTAATTAAGGAATTAATCATAATTACTTGAATAGTGTTCGGAAGCTCCGAAGGGTAGGTTCGGAAGTTCCGAATAGGATCGAAAGCTCCGATGTAGGATCGGAAGCTCCGATCATATTACGTCAGGCATGACGATTGGCTAGATCGGAAGCTCCGATCACCCCTATCCAAAGTCAACAAGTGATATTTTGACACGTGGCAGATCAGGATCTTCGGAAGCTCCGATGGCTGGATCGGACGTTCTGATTGAGGATCGGAAGTTTCATCGAGGATCGGAAGTTCCGATCGTTGTCTATAAATAGAGGGCCAAGGCTTCATTTCCAATGCAATTCCGAGTATTTCCCTCTTCTTTCTAGGTCTATTCGAGTTGTTCTAGCCTTCCTAGCTTGACCCGGCCGGTCGGCCCGCGGCGTTCGTAAGTTGTAGCAGAGTTGTAGCCCAAGTTTCTGGAGAGCATCGAACTGTTGGAGCACTGCGATCAGATCAATCAGAATTGATACCCGGTGCAGCGGAAGTTTAAAAATTTTATATACTGGAACGATTTCATAAATGGGTATCAAAACCTTTACGATTAAATTGTGTCGTGTAAAAAGTTAGAATAACAAATTATAAATTTTTAACCTCCAATCTCGAATCGAGATTATGGACACCACGAGATTGCTCTGGCTCATTGTTTGTATCTCCCAGGAACTGATGCGAACGAACTCGTTCTTCAATCAGGTCCACTGAAACAGAGATTTAATCCCTCTGATAGATTGCACTTAAAAAAATCTATCAGAAGTTTCTACGAAGAGAATTAACGAATTTGAATCCGTTTTAAAACCAGACTGTAATTCAAAATAATCACAGGCTGGATTTTTCTCCGAGCAGAGGGGAGGGGGGCGGCCACCTTTGAGAATAAAATCAACAAGGTTTTCAAAAATTGTGACCTCTGTTGATGTAATTTCTGTACTGCAATAACTTATTTATAATATGGGCTGCTAACAGCTTAGGGCCCATTAGTCCATAACGTTCACCAAGCCCTGACAAGCAAAGGCCCGTCCACGTTCAGAATTATATATAAAATTCATCTTGACTACCAATTGATAAACCGATTTCAACCAATTGTGCACAGAAACCATTTATGCACCTTTTAAAGTTCAAGATAAATTTTTCTGATCCGAATTCAGTGATTCTCCAAAAATGCCCATCCCTTATGTCATTTTTAGAAATCTTACTCCTCTACTCTTAAATAAGAAGTCACACTTCTTAGTTCATGTAAAATTTAAACTCTTAAAATTTAACTATCTCAACGGGGATTAAAAATCCATTACTCTGTGTGACCCTCAATTGGTTCAGGGATACAGCTAGCCGTGGGCTCACAACTCCTTGTGTGTCTAGGAACAACAATTACGGACTTGGCCCATTCGGAATCATGGTAAGGAGCGCCTAGCAACATCGTCCCATGATTCCCCTAGGTATCACTGGTAGTGCCGTGCCTACAAGAACCAATAGATTTTGGTTAGCGTACAGTACGGTCCCTATCCTGTTAGTGGTTGGACTTCCATCGATTTGGGTCCGGCATATCCACTTGTATTACAGTATGGAAGCCACCTCCTGAAGCGACGGCACAGCGTGCAAAATACCAGGGCCCGGTCTGTCTTTATTATCTGATCCTTGACCTCGTGTTTATAGGGAGTTCACTTTGCATGTATGTATACTCATACTCTCGTGCTGAGCGTTTTATGCTCATGTCTCGTACTCTGTGTTTCTAGACACCCTATTCCATGGGGCAGGTTTGCGATTGGACGAGGCTGGTGGATCCAAGAGGGGCTAGGCAGTAGTTGGCCAGCTGGAGCTTCGTCTAGGTTTTATTTCTGTTATTTTGGGTTGATACAGATATTCGATTTGGTTGTATAATATTTGGATAAATTACAGATTCCTTTTCTTGGGATTGTATTTATTTATGGTTTCCGCAAGTTTATTCTGATATCTGTTTTATTAAGTTAATTGCATGCCTAAGTTCTGTTTAGTAGGTGATCCGGGTAAGGGTCACTACATTTATGGTATCAGAGCATGCATAGTATTCTTGGGATTTAGACTCTGCATAAGGTATCTGTGAGGTAATTTTGTAGATGGCAGATCGTGACAATCGGAGTTCTCATGGCAGTATTGGTGGGCGTTGGGGTGATGCCGACCGGGAGCCTCGTCGAGAACGACATCATCGTCATCATGACGACGAACGTTTCACTGTGCGTCGATTATTAGCTATGTTCCTAAGCCCTTAGTTAGAGGTGAGTCTCCGGTGGATGCGGAGAATTGGTTAGACTACAATGGAGATGACTTTTCAGACTTTCCAATGCACCGAGGAGTAGAATATGGAGACCCTGGGTTATCTTCTGGATGGACGTGCGCGCAGGTGGTGGAGGTTTACTTCTGCACCTTTTGTTGCGGCGAGAGGAGTGGCCACCTGGCCGAGTTCCGCACAGCTTTTCAGAAGCTGTATTTTCCTCCTGCACTCCGTCAGTCTAAGGCAGGCGAGCTTCTGAGTCTGCGACAGGGAGCCATGTCTATTGATGAGTATCAGCAGAAGTTATTTGATCTACTATCCTATTGCCCCGAGATTGCTGACAGCTCTGGGATGAAGTATAATCTGTTCCTTCAGGGCCTTAACCCTGAGATCCATGACCGTGTGGCGGTTGGCGACGACAAGTCCTACGAGGGTTTGGTTAGCCGTTGTCACCAGGTGGAGGACAACATTCGGCGGAACAGGTCTTTCCCTCATTCGAGGCCTGCTATTTCTTTGGGTCCCCGTGCCCAATCTTTCAAGAAGTCTGGATCTACTTCTTCCTCTGGTTCTGGAGGTGTTGTTCGTTTCAGTAAGAAGGACAAGTGTGATCACTGTGGGAAGAACCATCCATCCGACAAGTGCCGTAGAGCTTCTGGAGCTTGTTTCCGTTGTGGAGAGACTGGTCATATCCGGAGAGATTGTCCACTATCTGGGGGAGGCGGTTCTGGATCTGGTTCAAGATCTAGTTCTCAGGCCACCGTACAGCAGAGGTCGCAGGGACAGCCTGCTGGGAGTTCTCATTTGAGGCCACGAGCTACTGGCCAGGTGTTTGCCCTGAGACATGATCAGGAAGTGGAGGAGAATGAGAAAGTCATCGCAGGTACATTTCTGCTTTATGGTATACCTGCTCTTGTACTTATTGACACTGGTGCATCTCATTCCTTCATTTCTGCACGTTTTGTTAAGAGGCATAAGTTACCATGCATTGCACTAGACGTAGTGATGTCTGTGTCTACTCCGACGGGCCAATCTGCTTTGGCTAAGCGTCTAGTGATGGTTGCCCTTAGAGTTCGAAGGGAAAAATCTGTTAGCGATCTCATGGTCCTGGCAATGGACGACTTTGATTGCATTCTAGGAATAGATATGTTGACTACCTATCGAGCTTTAGTGGACTGCTATCAGAGATTAGTACGCTTTCATCTGGAGGGGAGTGAGAGCTGGTTTTTCTATGGTGAGGGAGCGTGACCTCCGATGCCTTTGGTATCAGCTTTGAGAGCCTGTCGAGCTCTAGAGTCTGGCGGGGAAGGATACCTTATCTATGCAGTTGATTTGTCCGCTGAGAGCATTGGGATAGAGAGAATTCCTGTTGTGGATGAATTTCCAGATGTATTTCCTAATGAGATTCCGGGTTTTCCTCCTGCTAGGGAAGTCGAGTTTGGCATAGAGTTGATGCCGGGTACTTCACCTATTTCTCGAGCACCGTATCGTCTGGCTCCGTCAGAGATGCGTGAATTGAAGAATCAGCTACAGGATCTTTTGGACAAGGTTCATTCGTCCAAGTTTATCTCCTTGGGGAGCTCCTGTTCTTTTTGTAAAGAAAAAGGATGGGTCGATGCGGCTGTGCATTGACTATCGGCAGCTGAATCTAGTCACTGTGAAGAACAAGCATCCGTTGCCTCGTATTGATGACTTGTTTGATCAGCTGCAGGGCACGTCAGTTTACTCCAAGATTGACTTGAGATCTGGGTATCATCAGTTGAGAGTCCGTGATCAGGACGTAGCCAAGACTGCATTCCGTACTCACTATGGGCATTACGAGTTTCTAGTAATGCCATTTGGTTTGACTAATGCGCCGGCTATATTCATGGATCTGATGAACCGTGTTTTCAGAGAGTATTTGGACAATTTGTCGTGGTCTTCATTGACGACATCTTGGTGTATTCGCGTAATACAGAAGAGCATGTTTCTCACTTGCGGTTGGTACTGCAAACTCTTTGAGATGCAGTTGTACGCCAAGCTGAGCAAGTGTGAGTCTTGGATGGATAGAGTGGTCTTTCTTGGCCATATCATATCCAGGGAAGGGATTTCTGTTGATTCAAGCAAGATTGAAGCAGTACTTAATTGGTCGCGTCCGACGACAGTTGCTGAGATCCGTAGTTTTCTGGGTCTAGCAGGGTATTATCGTCGCTTCATTCTGAACTTCTCTCAGTTAGCTCGACCGTTGATGCAGCTTACCCGCAAGATGTGGATTTCGAGTGGTCCTCCGAGTGTGAGGATAATTTCTGTGAGCTTCGACAGCGGTTGACTTCTACGCCGGTGTTGGAATTACCGTCAGGATCTGGAGGGTATGTGGTATACACTGATGCTTCTCTTCAGGGGTTAGGTTGTGTTGTGACTCAGAATGAGCATGTGATCGCATACGCTTCTAGACAGCTGAAGCTTCACGAGGACAACTATCCAGTCCATGATTTGGAGTTAGCAGCCATTGTGTTCGCTTTGAAGATCTGGCGTCATTATCTGTATGGCGAGAAATTTGAGATCTTCACCGACCATAAGAGTCTCAAATATTTGTTCACTCAAGCGGAGTTGAACATGAGGCAGAGACGTTGGATGGACTTGCTTAAGGACTATGATTGCAAAATTAAGTACCATCCGGGAGCTGCTAATCTCACCGCTAATGCTTTGAGTCGCAAGGTGCGACTATCCGTACTTCAGACTTGTTCGATGTCTAGTGCGATCAGTGACTGTTGTACTTCAGGTTATACCTTCAAGCATAAGAAAGGTATGCAGAGTATCCAGATGTTTGCGATATTATCTGAGCCAGCCTTGTATTCGCGGATCCGAGATGCTCAGATGTCTGATTCGAAGACCCAGCGTTTAGCTCGTATAGCTAATGAGGGTAGCTCATCTGGATTTCAATATCAGTCAGATGGCTTTCTGTGTTTGTCTGGTAGGCTTGTGATTCCACAGGATGAAGAGTTGCGAGAGGAGATTTTGTCTCAGGCACATCGCACTAAGTTGAGTATTCATCTTGGGAGCAACAAAATGTACAAGGATCTATGTACTCGTTTTCTGGTGGAAGGGAATGAAACGTAGTGTTTATCAGTTTGTTTCGAGATGTTTGGTGTGTCAACAAGTCAAGGCAGAGCACCGACGACCTGGAGGATTTCTTCACAGTCTACCTATTCCTGAATGGAAATGGGAGTTTATCACAATGGACTTTGTGACCCATTTGCCGGTATCCCCGAGGAACTGTGATGCTATCTGGGTTGTGGTGGACCGACTCACCAAGTCAGCACATTTCATTGCCTATAGCCGAGAGTACTCTGTGGATCGCATGGCACGGATGTACATTCAGGAGATCGTTAGACCTTAATGGAGTGCCTGTGAGCATTGTCAGCGATCGGGACCCCAGGTTCACTTCTAGATTTTGGGGAGTGTTCAGCGTGCGATGAGTACTACTCTCAGTTTGAGTACTGCCTATCATCCGGAGACTGATGGTCAGTCAGAGTGCACTATCCGTACTTTGGAGGATATGCTTAGAGCTTGCGTCATGGATTTTGGTTCAGCCTGGCAAGATCATTTGTCGTTGATCGAGTTCGCATACAACAACAGCTATCATACTAGTATTGGGATGGCACCTTTTGAGGCGTTGTACGGGCGGCGTTGTCGTACTCCACTCTTCTGAGAAGAAGTGGGGGAGAGACAGGCTGAGGGACTGGCGCTTATCCAGCAGGCGGTAGACATTGTTGATCAGATCAAGAAACGGATTAAGACTGCACAGGATCGTCAGGCCAGCTATGCTAATATCAAGCGTAGGCCTTTGCAGTTCGATGTCGGGGAGAAAGTGTTTCTAAGAGTGTCACCTTTCCGCAAGATTCTCAGATTTGTCCTTAAGGGAAAGTTGTCTCCAAGGTTTATCGGTCCGTTTGAGATCTTGGAAAGCATTGGCGATTTGGCTTATCGACTAGCTTTGCCACCACATCTATCCAGTATTCACGACGTGTTCCACGTATCTCAGTTGCGACGGTATGTGGCAGATGAATCTCATATTCTGCAGCGGTCTGAGTTTCAGGTGGACAAGGATTTGACTTATGTTGAGAAACCTATTCGTATCCTGGATTATAAGGATAAGGCTTTGCGGAACAAAGTCATTCCTTTGGTTTTAGTTCAGTGGCAGCGCCGAGGCACTGAGGAAGCTACTTGGGAGCTTGAGGACAGGATGCGTGAAGACCATCCTGAGTTGTTTTTAATTTCATTCTTTAAAGTTGTATTCAGTTGCAAACTCTGTAACGTTTGATTTGAATAAATAATGTTTCTGATTTTTGTATTACATTCAGTACTTAAGATCTGATTTCGAGGAAGAAATATCTTAAGTGGGGGATAATGTAGTAGCCCGAAACCAAAATCAGTCATTAAGGAATTAATCATAATTACTTGAATAGAGTTCGGAAGCTCGAAGGTAGGTTCGGAAGTTCCGAACAGGATCGGAAGCTCCGATGCAGGATCGGAAGCACCGATCATATTACGTCAGCATGACGATTGGCTAGGATCGGAAGCTCCGATCAGGATCGGAAGCTCCGATCACCCCTATCCGAAGTCAACAAGTGATATTTTGACACGTGGCAGATCAGGATCTTCGAAAGCTGCGATGGCAGGATCGGACGTTCCGATCGAGGTTCAGACGTTCCGATCGAGGATCGGAAGTTCCGATCGTTGTCTATAAATAGAGGGCCGAGGCTTCATTTCCAATTGCCAATTCCGAGTATTTCCCTCTCCTTTCTAGTCTATTCGAGTTGTTCTAGCCTTCCTAGGCTTGACCGGCGGACGGCGAGGCGTTCGGAAGTCATAGCAGAGTTGTGCCCAAGTTCTGGAGGCATCGACATCAAAGGGCTAATGACGGACGAAGGTATAGCTTTTGCTTCCTATAAATATTTAGGAGTATGCAATAGCTTAGTTAAGGCTTTTAGAGCACTATAATGATAGTAGTATCATTTGGCAGTGTAGAGCAGACTATAGGCGTGGACCTATAGTTGGTAGAGCTTGCACTGTTTTGAGGTACGAAAGTACTGTTCGAGATATCCTGACTGAGTATGCATGTATTATGTGACTGCATGGTTTATATGTCATTGATTTATGCTGCATTCATTTGCATACTGAGCTATCTCCTTCGAGATGTCTGTTAGTAGGGTTTTCCCTATCCTGTTAGTGGTTGGACTTCCATCAACTTGGGTCCGGCATATCCACTTGTATTATGGTATGGGAGCCACCTCCTGAAGCGACGGCACAGCGTGCTACATACCAGGGCCCGGTCTGTCTCTGTTATCTGATCCTTGACCTCGAGTTTATAGTGAGTTCACTTTGCATGCATATATACTCATACTCTCGTGCTGAGTGTTTTATGCTCACGTCTCGTAATCTGTGTTTCTGGACACCCTATTCCATGGGGCAGGTTTGCGATTGGACGAGGCTGGTGGATCCAAGAGGGGCTAGGAAGTGGTTGGCCAGCTGGAGCTTCGTCTAGGTTTTATTTCTGTTGTTTTGGGTTGATACAGCTATTCGATATGGTTGTATAATATTCGGATAAATTACAGATTCCTTACTTGGGATTGTATTTATTGATGGTTTCCGCAATTTTATTCTGATATCTGTTTTATTAAGTTAATTGCATGCCTAAGTTTTGTTTAGTAGGTGATCCGGGTAAGGGTCACTACAGAAGTTTTATCCAATGAAAAATCCTCCACTAGCCGCATCCAGCATACTCCTGTCATGAGGTTAACAAACCTTCATAGCAGTGTTGAATTAACAAATTTTCACTTATCTGGTGTTGCGGAGAGCTGGCGCATAGTTTCTTGAAACGCTCCCAATACTCATGCAGCGACTCTCCCATCTGCAGTTTGATGCCATAAATTTCCTTCCTGATGTTTTGCCGCTCTTGAGGCTGGAAAATATTTCTCTTGGAAAACCCTCTTCATTGCATTCCAGGTGGTGATGGAACCAGGAGGTAAATAGTATAGTCAATCCTTTGCGCACTCTTCAAAGAGAAAGGAAAGGCTCTGAGTTGAATTTGCTCCTCTGTCACTCCATGTGGTTTCATGCTGGTGCATATGACATGGAATTCCATCAAGTGCTTGTGCGGATCCTACCTGCAAGACCATGAAAAGCAGGCAATAAATGTATCGGTCCAGATTTTAATTCAAAAGTAGCATTATTTTCTAGAGTAGGGAAAGTAATGCATAAGGGCTGTTGGTTTGGATCAGGAGTGCCCAATTGTCTCAAGCTCAGATTTGCATTTGCCGCCATCTCTTCCTTAGGCTCTTCAACCTGATTTTTTCCTCTTGCAATTCTTTCGAGCTTCTCTCCTTCGCTTAAGTAACATTCTTTCTATCTCTGGGTCGTATGAAAATTCTTCTTCTTCCGAAGATTCGCATGAAAGCATGAACAAACCAGAGTAGCACTACGAGGAATCAAAATTACAAATAATAAAAAAAACAAGAACAAAATAAATTTAACACCGATCCCTGGCAGCGGCGCCAAAATTTGGTAGCGCTTATCATGTCACGCCCAAATTACCTGACTCAATCAGATAAATAAAAACATGCATTAGTATGAGTAGGTATCGTTCCCACGAGAAAAGGGAAATTTAAAAGTGTTCTTTAAAATTAAAAAGGGGAATTTTGAATTGAGATTAACCACTAAAAATTCAAAACCAATTTATAATAAAATTCTATAACTGTCAAGCAAGATTAAAAATTAAACTAAACAAATCAATAAGAAACAAGACTTGGTATCGGTCGATCTACACCCTTGATATTATTCATTCAATCATTGATCACTTGAAAATAATTAATCCTATCAAATATTCACCATTTGAAATTTAATTCATGTTTCACCTTAATTTTAGTTAACTAGACACAATCGTTCTAAGTTAACCCTTAACCCAATAAAATTAACCAAATACAAACGATCAGATTTAAATCCACGGTAGCATTCAAACTAGCAAAACTGATAAACCTAGACAACACATACACAAGCGGATGTATTTAGCCTAGTCAATTGTTATTCCTACAATTTAATAAACTCACAAGCGGATGATTATTAATTGTAGTTGCTTCACAAATCAGATAATTCAAAAATTACGGATTTAAATTCCAATTTAGCATTCGATTGTATAATTAAATCCTAAGATGGCCAATCTAAAAAATCTCATACACAAGCATATCAATCAATTCAGAATAACTCTTGATAACTTGATAAAACTCAAACATTGAAAATCAAAATCTCATGAATTAATAAATCAAAGACTTCGTCTCCCTCAACCAAGTACTAGAGTTTAGCCAACAATAGTCATGAATTTTCTACAAAAATTCATGAGAGAAAATAAAATTAAGAAAAGATAGATGAAAACCTAGCCTTCAGAGAGAGTTCTTCCCGTTATAAGCGTGTAGAATCCTCTGAAATTCTCTCCAAAATGGAATTAAAAGTCTAATAAAAGTCTAGAGCCTTAATTAAAAGAGTTTCCAAAATTACAAATTTCTTCCCGCAACAGACCCGCGCGCTCGATCCTGGAATAATGCGCGATCGAGCGCGCGATACTAGGAAACTTTCTGCCTTGAAAATTCCTTGGGCGCGCTCGATCCGGGAAGAATGTGCAATCGCGCGGGCGAGTTGAGGCAGCCTACTGTCTTGAAAATCTCATGACCGCGCTCGATCTGGAAAAATGCCAGGATCGAGCGCATGCTTCTGTGATGAAAAATCTGCTCTGCTGCTTTCTTTGGACGCATGGACGCACTTCGATTTCTTTAATAAATCAAAACTAAGTTAAGAAGCTCAATGCATGAAATAAAATAAAACTAGAATAAAACATGAACAATGACACAAAATGCATGAAAAACACTTAACAAAATGACACTAAAAATGCAAACAAAATAATACTTTCAATTGCATATGAGGATTTTTGAAAATTCTGAAGTTCATGCCCTATATATTTCGAATTTACATGATTTTATGGCTGTGTTGGATGTATGATTGGTGCATTGTGGTTTTTGGCAATTGGTTTCATTGATTGATCAAGAATCAAGACACGTTAGGTGCATGATCTTGATATTTTAAAATTGTTAGCGGGAGTGTGGTTGAGGGTTGCCTAGGTGTTTGTGTTAGGTCCTAAGAGATGTTAATAAGTGTGTTTGATGGTTTGGAATGAGGTAGAGTTAAGGAAAAAGGGTATGGAGTTGATTCCTCAAGGTAAAGTGAAGTAGGGTGATGGTTTCATTGGGTAGGGGCTACTGATTTCGGGACAGGAGGTACCAAATCAGGTCTGGGAGTGTCTTGGGCTGTTCCTAGGTCAAGGTTAAGATGTTGTGGCCGCGTCGGTATAAATTGGGCTCGTTTTGGTTAATTTTTGGATAACTTAATGGTATTTTAAGTTTAAGGTGTTGGTGCAGAATTTTGTAGAGTCTATGGGGCTTTCCGGAAATGCTTTTTGTTTGGGATGCTTGGGATTTCATTGTCGGTTAAAATCTGATCCTAGTGTTAGTTTGAAGTGTTTATCAATGTCGGTTCAAGCGGGACGGGTTTTGGTTAAGGTATGATAGAGTTATGAGTTTTTTAAACGGTTTGGTTGCTCGGTTTAAGTCAAGTTTGAGAAAATTGATGAATAAGTTGGGATTTTAGTTTAGGGGCAGCCACTCACAGCCACCTTGCACCCACATTTTTGAGTTGAGTTGAGGTTCTTAAAGTTGCATATTCGTGTGCGTGAGCATCGTCTTTGAGCCAAGCAATATTTTCAAAGGAAGTCGCTTCAATTCTTGCATGAAAAGTATTTTGAGTCGAGTCAAAGAAGGAAAGAAAAATATTTTTGAACAAAGTGAGTTGATTGTGACTGGACAGGGCAATGTGGGTTGGGGGATGCCTTTGGGATGCCTCACTCACTTTCCATAGACGTGTAGTAAGCGGCTGGGAGACATCCCAGCTCCCCTACCAAAAGAGACGTGCAGTAAGCGGCCGTGTTTCATCTCGGCTCCCCTACCAAAAGAGACGTGTAGTAAGCGGTCGGGTTCATCTCGGCTCCCCTAACAAAAATAAATTAAAGGGGCAAACGCGTCGGGAGAAATCTCGGCGTCTTACCGGCATAGTGCACTGCAGCCATGATCATGATCAAAACTTGAGTCACAATCCAAGGATCTAAGTTCTAAAGCAAAAGTTAAAGTAAAGTTTCAAGTATCAGTAGACTCGTCTTAATTTATTCAGTTTTATGACATGCATGAGTTACAGTTAAGTCAAGAAAGTTCAAAGTCTCATAGTGTGAGTTCATCCTTTCATGTTGTCTCATCCCCTTGTTTCATGCATATTTACAGTTTAAGTTTCTAAGTATATTATGTACAGTATTTTGAGTATTGCTTCAAGTATTTTAAACCCTTGTTATATCTCTGTTTATACTTGCTGAGTCTTTAGACTCACTACGCTTGATTGTTTGCAGGTGAGGAGTTGTACCTAGGGATGGAGGTGCAGGATCCACTGGTTTGAGGCTGCCGGTTGTGCAAAGCCCAATGACCGTCGCTACTTCTTTTTATGTTCCGCATTAAACATTGAATGTAATAAAGATTATGTGTTTGAGTATTTTCAGTATTAGCCAGGATGTATTTTCCTGTGCTTAAGTTTGAGTCGTAAAACTTGTTATTGCTATTATTGCAACTGTGTGGGATTGCCTTTCATTTGTACTTTATGTTTATCGCAGTTTGAATCTTCTATTGGTCGATCTTTTTCCTTTGTTTTGAATTGTTGTTTGTGACATGGTGACTTTGTTTACTTTCAAACAAGTCATGGCAAAAATTTTAAAAATCCGTATTTTCTTTTATTATTTTAAACTTAGAAGTTAGGGTCATTTCAGTTGGTATCAGAGCACGATCTTGGTTTGGGCTGAGCCTACTGCCAGCTACTGAAACTCAAGGGATCTCTCCTCAAAGTCTGTAAGTTTTAAGGAATTTTATATGTTAGACGTATTTGAGACTATTTACTTTAAATGTTTTGATGTCATCATTTTTAAAATATTTTCAAACTAGATGATTAATTTATTTGAATGTGTACTCAATGTTTTTATTTTTTAAAGTTTCTTTTAGTAGTTTAAAGTGTACCATTCAAATGTTTATTTTCATAGCATGGGGTTTCAAGTCAAACGGAGATGGTGTATCAATATTCCTTCTAGTTTTGGACAGTATGCGGTTGTTGTTTGAGTTATTAAGTAGTACTATTAATTTTGATAAGAATCTAGGAGTTTGTTGGGAAATATTAAACCTGGGTATTTGAGATTTTAATTGTATGCTATTATTGTAAGTTGTTTTCTAATATTAGATTTTAGTCGGATGCAACTAAGTGTATAGTTGCTTAGGAATTGATAGACGGGTGTTTTTCAGTTAAGTTAAGTGATTGAAACTCGTGTGAAGACTTGGGATACATACTTTGTTTTATATTATTAGGGATATTTTGAGTTTTCTTTTGTTATTTGGGAAAATATGAATTTTTGGAAATATTGAGTCGGTTACTATTAGCCTTTCAATTATGAGAACTATTATTCCGATCATTATTTCCTTGTTCTTCATTTATGTTTGTATCCATTGTAGTAACATATACTTCTGAGTATCTGAAATTTCTTTGCACTTTCTTTGAGCATTTATGGATTCGTATGACATTAATCAGCGTTGAATTCTGCCACGTTGGCATTGGTTGAACTTCTTAGTAAAATCTTGTTAATGTTTCATACCTATGGAAATTTTCCTTCGGTTCTCGAGCCACATGTTGATGTGAGTAAGATTCACTTTTTCTTTTTGGTAATCTACTCATGTTGTCTGGCTGGCATCTGATTTTATTTTGAGACCGTTTTTTTTCCTGATTATTGACTTGTGTGTACTTCTCTCGACTGTAGTCACACTGACTGTCTTAATTGTGCTTTGATTGTTGAGCATGATTTCATTACCCATGGATGAATGGTCACGAGATTTGTATCTTGTTGGCTCATATTCAATATTCGTGGAGCCTCCATTATTATTCATTCGTCCCTAGAATTGAATTATGAGTGAGTTGTTTTTACTTATCTATATTTGTATTTTCAGCTCGTTTGTTTGTAATTCTTGCATCGTTTCATTTCATATCGAGCAACATTACCTGTATGTTTGTTTCATTTCATGATCCATCATGATGAGGATTTTGGGTGGATCATAGTTTCAATTACCAATTAGATTTATTGTGTAGAAAATTGCTTGTAACCGCTTGGTAAGTATTTAGACCGTTGGAATTTAGCATTAGTACTAGATAAAATCCTAAGATATTATTGTGATCCGAGGAATGTCGACTACTAGTTATAACTAGTCCTAGCGAGAAGATTTCTAGTTAGTGAATTAGTTGAATGTGTTGTTTCATTTTAAATAGGATCGTTGAGAGTAAACAGATGATTTTAGTAAGCTGAATGGCTGGTCAGTCACGAGATAGTGAAATAGAGTGGTCCCTAGAGACTTTTGAGTACTTTATATTAGCGTTCTAAGATTTTGTGATTGTCGACCGGTAAGAGTAGTGCACCAACTATTGGTACAGAAGGATGAATAGAATATTCAGGTAGCTTTCCTAGATAAGCTGTAAATTTATTTATCGGTGAAATACTAAGGTACTGGAGGATCAATTAGAAAGACTTTAAGATCATGTTACAAACCCTTCGAGGTGTACAGTTGTATACTAAGTTTTTGAAATATAAATTCTAGTTGTACATATAATAATTTGGGAATCTTTGGATTTTCAGACTTGCTTTCTAGTTGAACTTGGGATTTGAGATATGTCCTCAGGAGATATGTACGAATTTTTTGGTACTTAAAGACCATCTAATCCAATAATTGGATAATAGCTCGTGGTATATTTTGACTTGAAGAGTAAGTAAGGAATTACTTAGTCAATGCATCTGAGTTAGAGAAAGGTGGTTAAATCCGTTGGGAAATTTTAACTAAGAAATTCAGCTTTTGGTATAATTAAGAATGACCAAGAGGCGAAAGTATAAATTGGTGATTGGATAATTTGGATCTGTTTAGTCCCCTATTTGGATTCTATATGTTATCGGTTAATACTTTGGGACTGAACAACAGTGGAATTTTATGGTTATATTTTCTTATCAAGGGTTAGATTAGGTTTGTTTAGAGAATTTGGTCAATCATCCTAAGTTGAGAAGAACCATTTGTCCCCACTTGAAGGTTAGCCAAGCTAGATTCGTTGTTTAAGAAAATTTTAATCATCCTTAGAAGCATTGAGAGTTGTAGTAACTAATAAGGGATTGAGCATAGTCCGTGATCATTAAGCGCAGAAATGCTAATAAGTGTCAAAGATCTTTATAATTTCTAATTGGTTAATAAGTTGTCCTTGAAGGTATCGTTGCACTGTAATACTATCGATTTGGGATGTAGGGAAATTAACTCTGTTTGTCGGTCTTTATGAAAATGTTGAGGAGATTAGTAATTTATTTTATCGTTGGATATGCCGTAGATTTGTTAGTAATACATGATGAGTTCCATGTGTCGATGTTGTGGAAGTATGAGTCGGATCCATCTTGTATCTTGAGGGCAGTTGAGGTAGATGTGTGTAGTTCCCTTAGATATTCTATTTAAAGAAGTTTAGTATTTAGTTGTTAAGTATTTTGAGGACTTGTAAATTTCTTAAGAGCTTGAGTCGTATATTATATGAGTTAAGTTTAATCGTTAAATAGACAATAAGCGTAGTTTCATTGTTAGAAAGCTTTTAAGTTATGAGTAAGGTCGACATAAATTATTTATTGGATTTATGGATATTTATTGATTGACATTGCGATCCAGGATTTAAGGTTATCAAACTAAGGCAGGTATCTGATATTTTAGGAGTTTAGAAGGCGAATTGAAAACTCTTAAAGTCACCTGTAATTAAAAATTTCTCGTAAGCTACTACCATTGGGGATAAATAGGAATTTGCAAATTTATTTTTACAGTGGGAGTTAGTTAGTTCCTTGCTTGGTAGGTGTTGATAAACATCAGAATGCGCATCAAAAGCTTATTAACGCCGACTCGTGTAGGTACTAGGTAAGAGTAGTTAGTACCGATCTGGTCTAATGTATCTGGATCTAGTTAGTAAGTTTAAATTTCGAGGACGAAATTCCATTTAAGGGAAAAGAAATTGTAGCACCTAAAATCCAATCTACTAAATTGCGTGCATTAAATTAAATAAATATTATGATTATTATTTTTAAGTTTTATTGATTTAAATTCTTTATGTGAATTATGTGTTAATAAAATATTAATTATTTATTCAAATAATTCTTTTGTACTAACTATTTAATTAATGTTTTTATTGTTTAAGTTTATTTATTTAAATGATTTTATTGCGCAATTTACTCGTTTTAAAGATTTTTAAGATTTAAGATTTGTTTATTTAAGTAATTTTTAAACGTTTAATATTTTCCTATTTAAATGATTTGAATTGTCCAGTTTATTTATTTAAAATAATTAAAGTTTATCGATTAGTTATTTAAATTATTTTAAATGTCTAGATTATTTATTTAAATTCTTTTATCTGTACAAATCATTTTAAAATGTTTCTTATACCCCTTGTGTATTTATTTAAATTATTTTTAAACGTTTGTTTTAGTTTGTTTAAATTATTTTCTAATTTCTCTGTTATTATTTAAATATTCCATTAATCCCAATGACATCAAAATATTTTAAGTGTTGATTTTTAATTCCTAAGATAGTGCCTAAATTCATTTTTTTTATATTTATACTTTTAATTACTTGAAGTTAAATTGCTTAAGTTTCTTTTAAAGTTATAGTTGCTCAATTTATTAAGTTATTTATCTTGAGATACTTGAGTTAGTAATTTCCAGTTCCGGCAAGCGACGATGGTTGACTTTGGCAATAAGTTTCCAAGATTTTTTTTCCTAAAATTTTGAAGTGAGAGAAATGAGGAGTTTAGACTAGAAGTTTAATTTTTGAGTTTCCGGGCATCAAAAACCACTTTTATCATTTTCTTGAGTTTATTCTTTAACTTTTTCAAAAGTTAGGATTTTATTAAATCCGGATTAGTTAAAACCCATTTTAAATACCTTGACTTGGAATTTTTAAATTTAAGTATTTTAAAGGTGCAAAGTTGTTGAGGTAAAGTTGTAATACTTAGACTAGCACTTTTACAAGTGTAGTAGCACTTTTAAAATACACCTACACACTACACATTAAAACTTTTAACCTAAAATAAATCATTTGTTTCAAACCCTAGCCCCATTTTTCATGAAGGAGCGCCCCCCCCCCCATCTCATTTCTTTGTTTCCCATCGACCACCACTCCCCTTTCCGGCCGCCGTTGCCGAAGGACCACCTTGGAAGGTCCACCTTGGTGTTGGTTCGATGTTTCAGCCCTCATTCCCTCTTGATTTCGTTTTTTTTTTGTAGAAAAGGTTGAAGGCATGTATAAGCTTTTCTTGGGCTCTCAATCAAGCTATCAATGTTCTTGTGCCTATTTTTTCATTAAATTTTCTAAATGCTTAAGAATTTCAGCATGTTAGGTTCGATTTTTTTCATACTTTTCAGCATGGTGATATGTTATTTTTCAAAAATTGGTGTATGCATTAAGTTTAAGGGGTTACATGGTGATTGTGATTGGAAAGTTGAGGTGTTTTGATTGCTTATGAGGATTTTTGAAAATTCAGAAGTTCATGCCCTATATATTCGAATTTACATGATGTTAGGGCTGTGTTGGATGTATTATTGGTGCATTGTGTTGTTTGGCAATTGGTTTCATTGATTGATCAAGAATCAAGACACATTTGGTGCATGATCTTGATATTTTCAAATTGTGGAGCGGAGTGTGGTTGAGGGTTGCCTAGGTGTTTGTGTTAAGTCCTAAGAGATGTTAATAAGTGTGTTTGATGGTTTGGAATGAGGTACAGTTAAGGTAAAATGGTATGGAGTTGATTCCTCAAGGTAGATGTGAAGTAGGGTGATGGTTTCATTGGGCAGGGGCTACTTATTTTGGGACAATGGAGGTACCAAATCAGGTTTGGGAGTGTCTTGGGATGGTTCTAGGTCAAGGTTAAGATGTTGTGGCCGCGTCGGTATAAATTGGGCTCGTTTAGGTTAATTTTTGGATAAGTTAATGGTCTTTTAAGTTTAAGGTGTTGGTGCAGAATTTTGTAGAGTCTAAGGGGCTGTCTGGAAACGATTTTTGTTTGGGATGCTTGGATGTCATTGGGGGTTACAATCTGGTCCTAGGGTTAGTTTGAAGTGTTTATCAAGTTTCGGTTCAAGCGGGACGGGTTTTGGTTAAGGTATGATAGAGTTAAGAGTTTTACGGTTTGGTTGCTCGGTTTAAGTCAAGTTTGAGGAAATTGATTTATAAGTTGGGTTTTTAGTTTAGGGGCAGCCACTCACCCACCTTGTGGGGACCTCGGGTTACTAATCTCTTTTTAGGGCAACTAATGATTAATTAAATAATTAATCAAACAATTAAAGAATAATAAATCAAGAGCAAAAAATTTTTTTTTTTTTAAAAATTCGAAGCCTCGCTCGATCGGGCAAAATCAGCCGATCGAGCGAGCTATAACATCAAACTCTCGGGTTCCAGCTTTTCAAGGCCCCGCTCGATCGGTAACTTTCACCCGATCGAGCGGCCTGCATCCCAGAAACATGACAGAATAGATTTTGTTGCTGTCAATTCCGAGCATTCAATTCCAATCACCAAAGATCAACATGAATCATGGTTTATAAAATCTCAAACATGCATATCAACATGTATAAAGGTTCAAGCATCAATTCATACGATTATTACATTAAACGAATCATTCAATAAATGTTAAAGTTGGAACTATACAAGATCTCACAAGTGTGTTTCAATTCATACTAGTTCTCACATGTTGATGTTTTACATCTATCATAGTTCATCTTAAACCCGAGTCCTCACTTGCTAAGTCTCGCTCCCAAGCTATCAATGTCCTCTCAGACTAGCTCCTGCCCCACCTGTTGTCATGCACACATACAAAACAAAACAACAGCCGATAAACTCCGGTGAGAAATCATCTCAGTATAACCAACATATCAAAAGCGTTAAATAAATCATATCGACTCTATTTAAATCGACTCAACAATAGAGTAAATAACGCTTCTTTCGATCGATCGAGAATTGATTCATTTCACTTCGTTGCCATCAAGATTCATAACTGATCTTGACATGGATATCCATCTATCGAAGTCGTCTCAGACTTGAAAATAAGGTCGCCTCAGACCTTGGCAATAGAATCAATTCGTATATCATATCATATCATAATCATATCGACTCAAATCAAAGATCCACTACCTGGGATGGATCGACAACATCAAAATCAAATCAAAGCAATAGATACGTATGTGATTTTGGCGGGATAACTCAAGAAGAATCGATCTTGAGTTTCAAAGTCCCTGACTCTCGATGTCGTCATTATACCTTCATATTTCTTCTGTTTTGAACGCTTCAAATCTGAAACATAGCATCAAAACATTCATATCAATCTTCATTCTATTCAATCATTCCAAATTCAATTCAAAATCATCAATCTAACTTCATTCAAAATCATATCAAAACTCAACTTCTTCTTATTCGGTACAACTCGGAGTCGTGAGTCGTTAGCCTTCGAAACTCATCTAAAACTGAGAAATAAAAATGCTATATCATCGATAACATTTCAAAGAATGTCTTAACTCAGTCATAGGTTATCAAAACGGTCCAAAAACACGAATCGACGGCGTAGCGATTAAAAATCGGTAACCGACAAAATATCGAATTTGAAGCTAACTTCTTTAACTGCATGACCATGTGATATATCACTATAATCTCATCATACTAATCATACCATCAGCTATAATCATCAACTTACATGCTGGAATTCATTTCAAGTTCATTCAATAATCAATATTCGATTCAGTTTCGATATCGTATCGCATAAACATTGAATAACAAAATCATATCATCAAAATCTGATATCTATCGAATTTAAATCTTCAAAACTTGCCGAAGTAATTCAAAACTTACATCAAGTAGACGTACTCATCGCAAGAATTCCAGAACATCTTTCGGAATTGAAATCTGACGAGCAGATCAAAAGTTACGATGTTTTGAAAATCGGAAATCAAATGCAATTGAAAGGGTTTCGAGCTCTGTTCTCAAAATTCTGAAAACAATATTCAACACACAGGTATTCATGCTGATAAATCTGATTAAAATTAGATATGTATTGAATATTTGCAATTTAACCCCTCAAGTCTTCGTTAATTGCAATTCAGTTCTCGGCCTTCATTTTAATTCAATTTCAATCCAAAATAATTTAAGAATATTAGAATTTAAAATCAAAACTCTAAATATTCCCAAATTAAATATACTTGGATTAAAATTAAATAAATTCGGATTAAATCAATAATCCCGGCCTTTTGCACTTCAGCCCATGAAACTTCGATATTTTCAACTCAGTCTCTGATCGGGTTTCATCGTCAAAATCAATCTTATTTAATTCCCAAAACATGGAATTTAATCTTAAATTCCATAAATATTCAAATCGAATATTTATTCTTTTAATTTAAGAATTCTCGGAATTTAATTCTCAAAATCCGTAAATTCTCAAATTAAATATTTTCGGCTCGGAAATTAAATCTATCAGTCCCATAACTTCTCAAATCAATATTAGCCCAAATATAGAATTTCATTCTCAAATCTCATAATTAAGAATTTAATATTTTCGGGTCTTACAATTCCTCCCCTCTAAGAAATGATTTCGTCCTCGAAATCACATTCAATCGAACTATTCAATCTGATAGATTGAATGATTATCTGAAGTTATTCTCACTTCAATAATATAGCTCTGAACTTCGTATCTCATCTCTTCATCTCTTATCAGATTCTTTCTTCTTCGAATCTACTTCTAATCTCTTGTACTTTAATTCACTGAAAATAATTATTTCTGAGTTAATTTTTTTTCCTTAAACAAGGATATGTTGAATATTCACCTTAACTCAGAATCTCTTCGCTATCTATTTCATTTGAGTAAAGTACATAGGAAAAAATCGAACTGATATTTCCTTAACTTGGATATGTGGAACAAATCAGATCCATCATATCAAGCTGAAAGGAATTAAGCTTTCAATCAATTCATCAATTCGGTATAACATCTCAATCAATGAAATTCAGTTTCAGTGATGACTTTTTGTTTTCTCAAAATCATTCAATGCTTTCTGCAAACATAGATCAAGTCTACACTGTCATTTCAGTCATCGCTTCAAGATCAGTATTCAACTTCATATTTTGAATCTGTAAATTAAACTCTGTTTTTTCTCTATTCTGAATTGAATGATGTTTCAAGAATAACTTTTCCACTTAACTAATCAGTTTCATCTTTAAGAGTTATATCTATCATTCAATTACTAATTATGTTTTTTCTTCTCTGTTTTCATTTCGTACAGATTCATCTTCCAAAATCTTTGTGTGTCTCAAATCCAATCTGATCTGATATCATATACTTTGGTAATATCATTTTAACACAAAGAAATCGGATTTCTTTCTCATCGTATCATCATAGCATTATCTCAAAATCGACTCAATAGCTGTTACAGGAATTATAATCATCAAGTGGCAACACATCAAATCAAGTAATACCGAATCAGGTATTAAAGTTCTGAGAATGTTCTCAACATCTGGAAAATCAACTCAGATAATCCATCAATCGAAGAATGGTATAATGCAATCTTATATAACCAACTCTCAGAACATCAGTCAATCAATCGATGCCACATTCTATCAAATAAATCTAAAGTCTTAATTCTGACAATAGATTTTAATCATTCCTGTAATTTCATCATATCTCTATCTTCTTCACAGATCTGAATAGCTAGTTGTTTGTTAGTCACATCTCGTACAGTGTATTCTGCAAAATCTGATTAGTCTATTCGGGCTATTCATTAATCATAGACTAATATGTTGTATTCATAGAGTTCAAAGTATTCAGAGCTGTGGATAATCGTACCATATTGATAAGTGTATTTTATACACTTAATTTATATATGATTTAATTGTTAAATATTTGTTTCGAGCAGATTTATGTGGGTATTTTGTTGTTTTTGTGTTTACAGTGAATTATGGAATTTTGTGGAGAAAAGAATAATTATTGAATTTATTTGGAAAAATAAATTAAAGAGAAAAGAATTGAGAAAGTTGAGAAGAAAATAGAAGAAACGTACAGAAGAGAAGAAGAGAAGAAGAGAAAGAATGAACAGTGTTGGGTTTCTTATTGGGCTTTAAAAGTCAGCGCTTTATTTAGCGCTAATGAGGAGAGGAAGAAGAGCTAACGCGCATAATTGAAGATTTGAAAATTCGAGTTGAAGGCGCGCCCGCGCCGTTCTTAGAGCTCTCTCTGTAGCTGTTTGGAAAGTTTTATTATTTCGGATAATTTTTATGGGCTTGTTTTTGTGGGCTTTTGCTGAGCGATATAAAAGAGATTCTTTGTCAGACAACTTGGGGGGAGCCGCCACAATATTTTACACGCACATCAGAGAATTGATCGTGATTTGCTGAGAAGATTTCTGAAGCTTAACTTGAACATGTTGGAGAATGAGGCGATCAGATCAATTAGGATTGATACCCGGTGCAGCGGAAGTTTAAAATTTTTGTATGGAACGATTCCATAAAAGGTATCAACCTTACGATTAAATTGTGTGTGTAAAAATTAAATAACAATTATAAAATTTTTACCTTTAATCTCGAATCGAGATTTTGGACACCAACAGATTTCTCTGCTCTTGTTGTATATCCCTGGAACTGATGGACGAACTGTTCTTCAATCAGGTCCACGAATGGATATTTAATCCCTCTGATAGATTGCACTAGAAAATCTATCAGAAGTTTCTACGAAGAGATTAACGAATTTGATCCGTTAAACCAGACTGTAATTCAAAATCACAGGCTGGATTTTTCTCGAGTAGACAGGGAGGGGGGCGGCCACTCTTGTTAGAAAATACTTAGGTTTTCGAAAATTGTGACCTGTTGTATATAATTTCTGTACTGCAATAACTTATTTATAATGTAGGCCACTAACAGCTTAGGGCCCATTAGTCATAAGTTCAAGCTCGACAAGCAAATCCCGCATGTTCAGAAATTAATATAAAATTCATCGTGACTCCGATTGATAAACCGATTTCACCAATGTGCACAGAAACCATTTCTGCACCTTTTAAAGTCAAGATAAATTTTTCTGAATCCGAATTCAGTGATTTCCAAAAATGGCCATCCCTATGTCATTTTAGGAAATCTTACTCCTCTACTCTTAAATAAGAAGTCCAACTTCTTCGTTCATTAAATTTAACTCTTTAAATTTAACTATCTCAACGGGGATCAAAAATCCATTACACTGTGTGACCCTCAATGGTTCAGGGATACAGCTAGCCGTGGGCTCACAACTCCTTGTGACTCGGAACAACAATTTCCGACTTGCCCATCGAATCATGGTATGAGCGCCTAGCAACATCGCCCCATGATTCCCTAGGTATCACTGATAGTGCCTACAAGAACCAATAGATTTTGGTTAGCGTACAGTACGGTCCCTTCATCCATATATCCCGATCGAATCAACAACCATTGGTATATCGAGAGTTGCTCGAGATTCGATAACTATGCAATGCATCTTGAAGATCAAATAGTGACATCGCATGTGCTACTAAGAAACCATTTCTTAAATCACATCATGTACTCTGGCCAGAGATTTGTCACACTAATATCTCCTCAGATCGCATAGGATATCCACACTCGCAAGTATGTGGTGAATCCTTGACAACAAAGCATCGACTCCTATATGTGTTGTAACTGTACCCAATCCCGACACCTGATGACCCCAATAGAGTCGGTAAACGAGTCAAAGCACAGTACTAGCATATAGAGTCTCAATGATGTTTCAAGTAGTAAGGACTAATGGTGTACAACCAAAACCGCGGACTATATCCACTCGATAAGTGATAACCACTTGGAAAGTCCGTATAGGGTAGTTCGATCATTCATCATATGAATATCCATTTGCATGATTCGAACATCTCTATGTTCCTTACCAATGAAACGTGGTACTCCGCATCGCAAATGCTAGTCTCAAAACCGAGCGATCCTTATCCTTATTATCGGACGGCTCAATCGACTAGGAACAGTTTAGAATATACAGTGACTATAAGATGTGTTTCATGATAGACATCCCCATGTTCTACCACATCTTACATACACTATAGTATATTCAAGGTCTTTATCAAAACAACAATAGTATATCACAATATAACAATATGAAGAAAGATAAAGTCATTGCCATTAATAAAAGTGTAAATTATATTAAACAAAAGATTGTTTATACAAAGAGTCATCAAAGCCCTTAGCCACAAGTTGGCTCACCGGGCACCCACTCTTTCAATCTCCCACTTGCCCTATAGCCAACTAGTCATACTACGTAGACCCATTGCTTCGCGATGTTTGTCAAATAATGGTCCTGGCAAGGGCTTAGTAAGTGGATCAGCGATATTGTCTGCAGAGGCCACTCTTTCGACAGTGATGTCTCCTCTTTCCACAATCTCCCGGATGATGTGGTATTTCCTCAGTACGTGTTGGGATCTTTGATGAGACCTTGGTTCCTTTGCCTGAGCAACGGCACCCGTGTTGTCACAGTACACTGGGACTGGACCAACAACTTCAGGAATGACGCCCAACTCTTGGACGAAATTCCTCATCCAAACGGCCTCTTTAGCAGCAGCTGATGCTACAATGTATTCTGCCTCAGTGGTGGAATCCGCTGTGGTGTCCTGCTTGGAACTCTTCCAAGAGACAGCACCGCCATTGAGCATGAACACAAATCCAGAGGTTGACTTTGAGTCATCCACGTCACTTTGGAAGCTAGAGTCAGTATAGCCTTTCAATTTTAGTTCTCTTCCTCCATATACCATGAACATATTCTTAGTCCTTCGTAAGTACTTAAGAATGTCCTTCACGGCTTTCCAATGCATTTGACCGGGATTAGCTTGATATCTGCTCGTGACACTCAGAGCAAATGCTACATCCGGTCTGGTAGATATCATCCCATACATGATACTACCTATGGCTGATGCATATGGTACATGTGTCATTTTCTCTATCTCTTCATCAGTCTTGGGACACATAGACTTGGATAGAGAAACTCCATGACACATGGGTAGATGTCCTCTCTTGGACCCATCCATTGAAAACCGTTTCAATATGGTGTCGATGTAGGTTGATTGAGTGAGTCCTATCATTCTCTTAGATCTATCTCTATAGATCTGTATCCCAAGAATATAGGATGCCTCACCCAAATCCTTCATCGAGAATCTACCTGATAACCATATCTTCGTTGACTGCAGCATCCCTACGTCATTCCCAATGAGTAGGATGTCATCAACATAAAGTACTAAGAATGTCACAGCATCCTTAACTACTTTCTTGTACACGCATGGTTCCTCCGGGTTCTTGATTAAACCAAAATCTTTTATTGTTTTATCAAATTTCTGGTTCCAACTTCTTGATGCTTGTTTTAGACCATAAATTGATCTCTGAAGCTTGCATACCTTATGCTCGCTTCCCATGGATGTGTACCCCTCAAGCTGCTTCATATAGATTTCTTCCTTAATGTCTCCATTAAGAAAAGCAGTCTTCACATCCATTTTCCATATCTCATAGTCATACCATGCAGCTATGGCAATAAGGATTCTTATGGACTTGAACATTGCAACTGGTGAAAAGGTTTTATCATAGTCAACTCCTTGTCTTTGAGTATAACCTTTTGCCACCAATCGCGCCTTGTAGGTCAATACCTTACCATCAGGCCCAAGCTTTCTTTTGTAGATCCATTTACACCCTATTGGAACAATTCCATCGGGAGGATCTACTAAAGACCAAACTTGGTTTGTATGCATCGAATCTATTTCCGACTGCATAGCTTCAAGCCATAAATTTGAATCCCCATCAGAGGTCTAGAAGTCCTCTCGGATCTTCTAGGTATAGGCGTGTCCAGCAATGGTTCCTGAGGTGTAGGATTGTTATTTTGTATTTCGGGTTCTTCACGAATTTCTTCGAGTTCCATCATCTTGCCTTTCTTATCCAATAAGAACTCCTTCTCCAAGAAGGTGGCATTCCTTGAAACAAACACCTTTGTTTCAGCAGGATAATAGAAATAATATCCGATTGAATTCTTCGGATACCCTACAAAATAACATAAGCTGGATCAACTATCCAACTTATCTTCCACTGTCCGCTTCACGTAAGCAGGACATCCCCAAATCCTCAAGTACGAATACTTAGGAGCTTTGCCATTCCATAACTCGTATGGTGTTTTGCCCACTGCTTTAGTGTGGATGTTGTTCAACAACAATACCGCCGTTTCAAGCGCATAGCCCCAAAACGAAGGTGGAAGCTCAGTGAAGCTCATCATGGACCGAACCATGTCCAACAAAGTTCGATTATGACGCTCCGATACACCATTAAGTTGTGGTGTCATAGGAGGAGTCCACTGAGAGAGAATCCCATTCTCTTTTAGATAGTCCAAAAACTCGGTACTCAAGTATTCTCCACCTCGATCCGATCGAAGTGCTTTAATACTTTTACCTAGCTTGTTTTCTACTTCAGCCTTGAATTCTTTGAACTTTTCAAATGCTTCAGACTTATATTTCATTAAATATAAATACCCATACCTTGAATAATCATCAGTAAAGGTAATGAAGTAGGTGTGGCCATATTGAGTCCCAACTCTAAATGGACCACAAACATCTGTATGGATCAAATCCAACAGATTTTGACTACGCTCAGGTTTTCCCTTAAAAGGAGATTTAGTCATTTTTCCTTTTAGGCAGGATTCACAAGTAGGTAGAGAGCTAATATCAGACATATCAAACATGCCCTCTCCCACTAGCTTGTTCATCCTCCTTGAGGAAATATGACCTAGCCTAGCGTGCCAAAGGTTTTTCGGGTTTTGGCTATCGATTTTCCTTTTGTTTGTTGTTGCCGGTTTATCAACATAATTTATTGGAACGTCTTTTAGTTTTAAGTTGTATAGATCGTTTTCAAGTTGTCCATTTCCAATCAAACATTCATTCTTGTAAATATTGCAAATCCCATTCACAAAATTGCAAGAATAACCATCTCTATCAAGCATAGAAATAGAAATAATGTTTTTAATCAAATCCGGAACAAATAAAACATCTCTTAAAAGTAACTTAAATCCGTTCTGCAAAATTAAATAAACATCTCCCACGGCTTTTGCTTCAACTCTGGAACCATTTCCGAGCCTCAGCTGGGTCTCACCCATCCTAAGCCTGCGACTTCTTGTCATCACCTGCAAATCATTGCAAATGTGAGATCCACATCCGGTATCCAATACCCAAGAAGTAGTATTAAGTGAAACATTTATTTCAATATAGAACATACCCTTTGCAGTTCGCAACTGCTCTAGATATTCCTTGCAGTTACGCTTCCAATGACCGGGCTTCTTGCAGTAATGGCAAACATCCTTGGATTTTTTCATGTTTGAAGCCTTTGTCTTGTACTTCTTCTCGGGTTCGATTTTCTTGGGTGGGGCAGAACGTTTCTTGCCCTTTGTACTTGGCCCCTTCTTAGCAGAAGAAGAGGAGCCCACCAAGAAAGCCGGTTTATCCTTCTTTAATGTGGATTCATATGTCACAAGCATATTGACCATCTCTTCAAGGGAGGCCTCTATCTTGTTCATATTGAAATTTACCACAAATCCGTCAAACGAAGAAGGAAGAGACAGAAGTAGTAAGTCCACGTTGAGTTCATGCTCCAACACCAAATCAAGGGTTACCAACTTCTGTATGAGCCAAATCACTCATACCCCATGATCACGGACCGAAGTCCCTTCACGCATGCGACACGTCATTAGCTCCTTTACAGTAGCGAACCTTTCAGCCCTCGATTGAGCCCCAAAAAGTTCCTTGAGTTGAACGTGAATGTCAGCAGCATTCACGGTGTCCTCAAATCGCCTCTGGAGTTCATCAGACATCGAGGCTTGCATATAGCATTTGGTCTTGATATCATGGTCCCACCATGTATCAAGCTTGGCTAACTCCTCCGGACTTACGTCAGCTGGTGCTTCCTTTGGAGGAGATTTTTCTAACACGTAGAGCATCTTCTCCGAAGTCAAGACAAACTTCAACTTACGGAACCATTCCGTATAGTTTGCGCTAGTCAACTTATTTTGTTCGAGGATCGAGAATAGTGGATTACGCGAATTCATCTTATGAAATACTGAAAAGAAACAGACAAATATCAGTGATTGTTTAAGCAATTTACTAAGACATAAAATAGGCGATATTTATTTTATGAATCTCACTCCCACTATTTTAACGATTTCACTACCCTCTAGTGAAAACGGAAAACTGTTTTCCTTAGTGAGAACATGGAGTCCAATTGACAATCTATGGTCCCGAATAATATCAGCCAACCATAATTTCAAAAGGTAGAGCCCAATTGCTTCCAAAACAACCTCCATGTTTTTACCTCATGTCCAATAAGGGCCCAATAATATGACGCCGTTTATTGTGACATGTCAAGATGACCATCAATATTAAGTTGTGATGGACGGTCGCCATGTGGATCCCCCAATAATATGAGCCGATCCCATGGGAGTTCCACCCAACTTACAACATGTGTCGATCCAATGTACAGCTTTCCGACGAACGGGCCCCCCCAATAATATGAGCCGGACCGTATCCGCGGGTAGCATCTCATACATTGATCGTTGATGGAAGGTAGGAACATTTAAACAAATTTAAATTTCCTTTATTTATCTTGATATCAATTTTAAATCATATTTAAAATGAGGGATTTTTAATTATAAAAATTTGTCTCATCATTTTTAAAAAAATTTTGTATGCTTGCCGGATTCACACAATTATGTCTAAAACATGCATACAACTATAATATCACATATTATATAGGATGATCGATTCCATTTCTAATCGACCCGTGGTTGCCAATCACGAGTCTTAGTCCAATCCTAGGTAATATGCAGTATGCAATGCAATCCTATTACATTTGCTTCCAATTTACATTTCTTCTGTCTTTATTGTCTGCTGGGCCCACCTCCATCTTGAAATCTTGATCTCCCACTAAATCTAATGTATTTACAATAAATAACAATTGCAAGTAGGGGATACATTTTTAAGGGGTGGGAACGGGCCATAAACCAAGCCCACTTTTATTACATATGACATTCATATTGGGCCATAAACCAGGCCCATTAATAAAACCAACAACAATAAAACAAATGTAAATTCCTAACATACACCTACAAAATTGGTCATGGCAATCGATCATCCTTATCCAATAACATTTAATTCAAAATTAATTTATTGGATAACATGCAATGGCAATTTAAATTTAAAAGGATAAAATCATATTTCATACATAAAATCTTATTTTACATACAAAATCATATTTTATCTTTTTATCAAATAAAATCATATTTTATCTATAAAATCCAATTTTATATATAAAATCATATTTTACTCAATATATCCATAAGATCATATCTTATCATCAATTGTACTAAAAATAATTAATTTCAAAATTCAATTAAAGGATAAAATATTAAAATTTTCCAAAAATTCAAATTTATCCAAAAATCAATTTTAAAATTTTCGGACTCGAACAATTCGATCCGACGCCTCGTGGACCAATCAAAAACGATTTTCGATCGGACCAAAAATAGAATTTTAACATATTAAAATTTAATTTAAAAATTAAAAATTAATTTTTCCGTGGGCCGCCCGGGACATTCCCGGGCTGCCCGCACCCCGTAGGGCTCGGGCCGGGCAGCGATCCAATCGCTGCCCGGGTTTTTGCCCGAAAAAAATATTTTTATTTTAAAATATTTATTTTGTTTCAAAAACCGAGGCCTAAAAAATTTTTGTACAATTCATTAATTTAATCGCTTGATCTGAGCAACCTGGCTCTGATACCACTGTTGGAGAATGAGGCGATCAGATCAATTAGGATTGATACCCGGTGCAGCGGAAGTTTAAAATTTTTGTATGGAACGATTCCATAAAAGGTATCAACCTTACGATTAAATTGTGTGTGTAAAAATTAAATAACAATTATAAAATTTTTACCTTTAATCTCGAATCGAGATTTTGGACACCAACAGATTTCTCTGCTCTTGTTGTATATCCCTGGAACTGATGGACGAACTGTTCTTCAATCAGGTCCATGAATGGATATTTAATCCCTCTGATAGATTGCACTAGAAAATCTATCAGAAGTTTCTACGAAGAGATTAACGAATTTGATCCGTTAAACTAGACTGTAATTCAAAATCACAGGCTGGATTTTTCTCGAGTAGACAGGGAGGGGGGCGGCCACTCTTGTTAGAAAATACTTAGGTTTTCGAAAATTGTGACCTGTTGTATGTAATTTCTGTACTGCAATAACTTATTTATAATGTAGGCCACTAACAGCTTAGGGCCCATTAGTCATAAGTTCAAGCCCGACAAGCAAAGCCCGCATGTTCAGAAATTAATATAAAATTCATCGTGACTCCGATTGATAAACCGATTTCACCAATGTGCACAGAAACCATTTCTGCACCTTTTAAAGTCAAGATAAATTTTTCTGAATCCGAATTCAGTGATTTCCAAAAATGGCCATCCCTATGTCATTTTAGGAAATCTTACTCCTCTACTCTTAAATAAGAAGTCCAACTTCTTCGTTCATTAAATTTAACTCTTTAAATTTAACTATCTCAACGGGGATCAAAAATCCATTACACTGTGTGACCCTCAATGGTTCAGGGATACAGCTAGCCGTGGGCTCACAACTCCTTATGACTCGGAACAACAATTTTCGACTTGCCCATCAAATCATGGTATGAGCGCCTAGCAACATCGCCCCATGATTCCCTAGGTATCACTAATAGTGCCTACAAGAACCAATAGATTTTGGTTAGCGTACAGTACGGTCCCTTCATCCATATATCCCGATCGAATCAACAACCATTGGTATATCGAGAGTCGCTCGAGATTCGATAACTATGCAATGCATCTTGAAGATCAAATAGTGACATCGCATGTGCTACTAAGAAACCATTTCTTAAATCACATCATGTACTCTGGCCAGAGATTCGTCACACTAATATCTCCTCAGATCGTATAGGATATCCACACTCGCAAGTATGTGGTGAATCCTTGACAACAAAGCATCGACTCCTATATGTGTTGTAACTGTACCCAATCCCGACACCTGATGACCCCAATAGAGTCGGTAAACGAGTCAAAGCACAGTACTAGCATATAGAGTCTCAATGATGTTTCAAGTAGTAAGGACTAATGGTGTACAACCAAAACCGCGGACTATATCCACTCGATAAGTGATAACCACTTGGAAAGTCCGTATAGGGTAGTTCGATCATTCATCATATGAATATCCATTTGCATGATTCGAACATCTATGTTCCTTACCAATGAAACGTGGTACTCCGCATCGCAAATGCTAGTCTCAAACTCGAGCGATCCTTATCCTTATTATCGGACGGCTCAATCGACTAGGAACAGTTTAGAATATACAGTGACTATAAGATGTGTTTCATGATAGACATCCCCATGTTCTACCACATCTTACATACACTATAGTATATTCAAGGTCTTTATCAAAACAACAATAGTATATCACAATATAACAATATGAAGAAAGATAAAGTCATTGCCATTAATAAAAGTGTAAATTATATTAAACAAAAGATTGTTTATACAAAGAGTCATCAAAGCCCTTAGCCACAAGTTGGCTCACCGGGCACCCACTCTTTCAGAAAAACGAAGACGGAGTTTGATAGTCCAAACACGGCGTCGACGAAGGATTTGTTTCTTATCTTTTATTTAATTCTGAACATGTTTGGATTTATTATTTATTGTTTTCAGAATTTTATTATGAACTAATTTTTATAGTCTAGAGGTCGGATGGAACCTGGTGTAGACGCTTTCATGAATTTTTGATTTTATTGAATTGAGTTTCTTCTAGATTAATTGTTTTTTCTAGAATTGATTTTCGTTTCAATTAACTGATCAATAATTGATTTGTTATATTTATTTGAAATCATTGCTCGGGAGAGGGGATTTTAAATAGGACATTAGAAAATACACTGCTAATTATTTATACAGCTCGGGAGAGTGTATGATTTTAACAGAGCTTTTAAAAAAAGAACATTGGTTTGTGATAGATCACTACGATAAATTCTTAATAGGGATATTGGAATTTAATTGTAGTTGATAAACATTATTTGTTGCTCGGGAGAGGGAAATAATATACGTAAGTGTTCATGGCTATTAATCGATTGGAATTCATGAAGATTAATTAATTATGATTGATTGTTGTTGAAACCAAGTGAAGTCTATACCTCTAGACCATTTTTCTCTGATTGATTTTTAATCTGAAAGTTGTGTGCGTGCTTTAAATCATCTGATTATTTATTTTATTGCAAAATTCTCAAAGTTTGATTTTCTAGATAAAGTTTAGAATATTTTAATTACAAGTACTAAATATTTTCATTTTACTCCCTGTGGGATCGATATCTTAATTATTCACTATATTAAAACTTGACACTCGTACACTTGCGAGGAAATTTCACAACAAGTTTTTGGCGCCGTTGCCGGGGAGTAATTTTGATTATTTTTTAGTCTTGTTACCAATTAGTCTAGATTTTAATTTAGAGTTTTTTATTTTGTTTTTTTTTTACTAATTAATTGTTTTTTATTTTTAATTGCAGTCTATGCGACGATCTCAAAGTGCTAATTCTCTACTGTTTGATCCGGAGATCGAGCGCACTGCATGTGCTTTAAGACGAGCTAGAAGAGAAGAAATTGAAAGAATGGCTGAACAAGAAGCAAATCAAGCTCCCCTAGTGCCAATTATAGATCACTTCAGACCAACGATCCTGGCTCACTATTCTGGAATCGCTCGAGGAACTATCAATGCAAACAATTTTGAGCTGAAGCCTGCATTGATCAATATGGTTCAACAGAACCAATTTAAAAGGAGTGCCACTGCTGATCCTTATCTACACCTACGCACCTTTTTGGAGATAACCGATACGGTAAAAATTAATGGTGTGTTTGAGGATATTATACGCTTACGCTTGTTTCTGTTTTCTCTCAGGGATCAAGCCAGAAGTTGGTTGCAATCACTGCCGCTTGGAAGCATCACTACTTGGGAGGGGATGTCAGAAAAATTTCTTGCAAAATATTTTCCTCCTGCCAAAACCACCCAACTGAAGATCGAGATCAGCACCTTTCGGCAGATGGACACTGAACAGTTATACGAGGCGTGGGAAAGGTATAAAGAATTATTAAGACGTTGTCCTAACCAGAATTTTGCAGATTGGGAACAGATCGAGTGGTTTTACAACGGACTGAATGCGCCTACAAGGATGAATGTCGATTCTGCTGCTGGAGGTACTATATTTGCGAAGGATCATGTTCAGGCTTATTATATGTTGGAAGAGATGACGGTCAATAGTATCCAATGGCCATCTGAGCGTATAGGAGTAAAGAAGCCAGCTGGAGTGTATGCAGTGGATCCTCTCACGTCCATCACATTGAAAGAGTAGGTGCCCGGTTAGCCAACTTGTGGCTAAGGGCTTTGATGACTCTTTGTATAAACAATCTTTTGTTTAATATAGTTTACACTTTTATTAATGGCAATGACTTTATCTTTCTTCATATTGTTATATTGTGATATACTATTGTTGTTTTGATAAAGACCTTGAATATACAATAGTGTATGTAAGATGTGGTAGAACATGGAGATGTCTATCATGAAACACATCTTATAGTCACTGTGTATTCTAAACTGTTCCTATTCGATTGAGCCGTCCGATAATAAGGATAAGGATCGCTCGAGTTTGAGACTAGCATTTGCGATGCAGAGTACCACGTTTCATTGGTAAGGAATATAGAGATGTTCGAAGCATGCAAATGGATATTCATACGATGAATGATCGAACTACCCTATCCGGACTTTCCAAGTGGTTATCACTTATCGAGTGGATAAAGTCCGCGGTTTTGGTTGTACACCATTAGTCCTTACTACTTGAAACATCATTGAGACTCTATATGCTAGTACTGTGCTTTGACTCGTTTACCGACTCTATTGGGGTCATCAGGTGTCGGGATTGGGTACAGTTACAACACATATAGGAGTCGATGCTTTGTTGTCAAGGATTCACCACATACTTACGAGTGTGGATATCCTATGCGATCTGAGGAGATATTAGTGTGACGAATCTCTGGCCAGAGTACATGATGTGTTTTAAGAAATGGTTTCTTAGTAACACATGCGATGTCACTATTTGATCTTCAAGATGTATTGCATAGTTATCGAATCTCGAACGACTCTCGATTTACCAATGGTTGTTGATTCGATCGGGATATATGGATGAAGGGACCGTACTGTACGCTAACCAAAATCTATTGGTTCTTGCAGGCACTATCAGTGATACCTAGGGAATCATGGGGCGATGTTGCTAGGCGCTCTTACCATGATTCGATGGGCAAGTCGGAAATTGTTGTTCCGAGTCACAAGGAGTTGTGAGCCCACGGCTAGCTGTATCCCTGAACCATTGAGGGTCACACAGAGTAATGGATTATTAATCCCCGTTGAGATAGTTAAATTTAAAGAGTTAAATTTAATGAACAAAGAAGTTGGACTTCTTATTTAAGAGTAGAGGAGTAAGATTTCCTAAAATGACATAGGGATGGGAATTTTTGGAAATCACTGAATTCGGATTCAGAAAAATTTATCTTGACTTTAAAAGGTGCAGAAATGGTTTCTGTGCACATTGGTGAAATCGGTTTATCAATCGGAGTCATGATGAATTTTATATTAATTTCTGAACATGCGGGCTTTGCTTTTTGGTCTTGAACTTATGACTAATGGGCCCTAAGCTGTTAGCGGCCTACATTATAAATAAGTTATTGCAGTACAGAAATTAGACACAACAGGTCACAAATTTTCGAAAAACCTAGTATTTTTCTCTGACAGTGGCCGCCCCCCTCCCCTCTGCTCGGAAAATCCAGTCTGTGAATTTTGAATTACAGTCTGGTTTAACGGATCAAATTCGTTAATTCTTTTCGTAGAAACTTCTGATAGATTTTCTAGTGCAATCTATCAGAGGGATTAATTATCCGTTCGTGGACCTGATTGAAGAACAGTTCGTCCATCAGTTCCAGGGATATACAACAAGAGCAGAGCAATCTGTTGGTGTCCATAATCTCGATTCGAGATTGGAGGTAAAAATTTATAATTGTTATTTAATTTTTACACACACAATTTAATCGTTAAGTTTTGATACCCATTATGGAATCGTTCCATATAAAATTTTTAAACTTCCGCTGCACCAGGTATCAATTCTGATTGATCTGATAGGCGCTGCGCAGGGCGGCGCACGGCGCTGCCCAGGGCAGCGATCGTCGCTGCCCTAGGGGCAGCCGGGCTGCCCGGGAGTGTTAAAATTCTATTTTTGGTCCGATCGAAAATTGTTTTTGATTGGTCCACGAGGCGTCGGATCGAATTGTTCGAGTCCAAAAATTTTAAAATTGATTTTTGGATAAATTTGAATTTTTTGAAAATTTAAATATTTTATCCGTTAAATTGAATTTTGAAATTAATTATTTTTGGTACAATTGATGATAAGATATGATCTTATGGATATATTCAGTAAAATATGATTTTATGTATAAAATTGGATTTTATAGATAAAATATGATTTTATTTGATAAAAAGATAAAATATGATTTTGTAGTAACCCGGAACCCATTTTAAGGTAATAATATGTTAAACATGATTAAGGGTTGGTAATTGATCTGTTTCGGAGTGTTATTGGACTTCGGAAGAGGAATTTGGGCTTTTGAATTTGGGCCAGATCGGAAGCTCCGATCCCAGTTCGGAAGCTCCGATCCTGACCACTTCGGAAGCAGATCGGATGCACGGAGATCGGACGTTCCGATCAGGAACGGAGGTTCCGATCTCAGCCAGCCAGCAATGCTCGATGACTCAGCCGTGAGTTTTGACAAGTGTTGATCGGGGGTTCGATCGGAAGTTCCGATCCCGGAACGGTGGTTCCGATCCCGACGTGTCGGACATGCACAGAATGAGCTGGAATCGGAAGCTCCGATCCTGAGATCGGTGGTTCCGATCGTTGCCGAGATTTTGGCTATAAATAGGGCTCATTTGCTTCAGTTTTGAAATACGAATTCCCGCGTTTCCTTCTTCAGTTATATAGTGTGAGATATACACTTGAGGGCCCTATCGGTTATAATAAAGGTTTTGGAATAACCAAGGTGTGGTTATAGTCATCCGGGACTAGCGACTCCAAAGGGCTAACTACGGACGAAGGTATGGTCCGGGAATCTATTTAAGTTTTGGGAGTACTTATTAGCTTAATTAAGGCTTATAGAATTTATGTAGTGATACGATGAATTTTTGAATATAGGCTTGGAACCTAGGATCCTATTATACTTGAACTAGCCTAGAGGTACGTACACATTGACTGAGATTGCCAGCGAGTATACATGTTTATATGTTGCATTTATTTGGCATTATTATATGGCATGATGTATGATTTACCATTTTCTATACTCATATGTCATGTGCATATACACGTTGAGCCTATTCCTTGTTATACCAGATTATAGAGCCGCTCAGCTCTATACTCGTTAGTCTGTCACTGAGAGTACCGCGACGGCGGGGCCATTTATGTCTGTCTACTCTGGTGTACTAGACGAGTGTGGTTGCACCCAGAGGTTGATCCGTGCGGTGGCAGCACTCATATGGCGCCGGTTCTGAGCATGACTTTTCAGATGACCCTGTACCAGTCATCATGTTGCATGCATTATATACATATGTTTACTCATGTCTATGTACTGGGCGTAGCGCTCACGTCCTGGTTGTTATCTTGGACACCCTATTCCATGGGGCAGGTCGCAGGATGGACGGAGCTGGTAGTTCAAGGCAGGACTAGGGAGCAGGAGCTTTGCAAGTTTTTATACAGCACGATTTATTAGCTGTATAATATTTACTTTTAAGAATTTCGATTTGGTTGTATCACTACAGATTTAAGCCTGGATTATATTACTAAGCTGATATGTAAATTATGGATTACGTTTCCGCACGTTTTTACTCTGTTTAAGTATTTTTCTGTATTTAAGTTTAATGCATGCTATTAGTTGCCAGTTAGTAGGTGATTCCATGCAGGGTCACTACATTTTTGGTATCAGAGCATGCATAGATTTTGGGATTAGTACTTGGGATTTAGTTTAGTCTTGAGTAATTCTTGCGCATTTCGGATTTTAATGTGCAATTCTTTTCAGGATGTGGCTGACGAGAGTCACGGTAGTGTTGGCCAGGGAAGTGGTCATCATCATCGTCGCCATCATCATCAGGATGATCAACATCGTCCTCATGAGGGTCGACGTCGCTATACTATTAATAAGTTTATGCAGGTAGGACCGAAACCCTTAGTGGGAGGCGAGAATCCTGAACAAGCTAGAAGCTGGATGTCTAAACTTGAGAGCACGTTCCGAGCTTTTGAGTGTACTGAGGAGCAGAAACTGGAAGTTCTAGAATTCGTTCTAGAGGATAGAGCACGTTTTTGGTGGGATTCCAAGGTTGCTCAGGCACATACTGAGAGAGGACAGGTGACTTGGGGGGATTTCTGTCGGGAGTTTCAGAAATTATATTTTCCTCCGGCTGTTCGCCAAGCACGATCTATGGAGTTGCTTACTTTGAGGCAAGGATCAATGACTATTGATCAGTATCAGCAGCGATTTCTTGATCTGCTACCTTTCAGTCCTCATATCAATGAGAGTGATGCGTCGAAATATGATATCTTTTTGCAAGGACTGAACCAAGATATCTACTCTCAGGTTGTCGTCTGTGATGACCCGGTGTCTTATGAGACTTTGGTGAACCGTTGCCGTCTTGTGGAGACCAGCAACAGGCGTGCACAGTTGATGATGTCAGCACAGCCTAGTGGATTTATTGAGCCTCGAGCTCAATCTGTTGTGACATCTGTACCTACGTCTTCTTCTACTCCTACTACTTCATCTGGATCTCGTGGTTCACAAGGTATGTTCCGCTTTGGGAAGAAGAAGAAGAAGGAGGAGTTTTGTAGCCACTGTGGTGGGAAGCATCCTGCAGCTTCATGTCGGAGAGCTACTGGGGCGTGTTATATTTGTGGTCAGCAGGGACATCTGCGGAGAGATTGTCCTCAGCGCATGGGTTCTGCTAGTGGATCGGGATCCCAGGTTGGATCTCAGGCTTCTACTTTTCCACGTCAGCAGCCAGCACCACAGAGTTCTTCTGGTTATCGTCCCCAGACTCAAGGGCAAGTGTTTGCTCTGTCTCAGGAGCAGGCTACTGAGGGAAGCGATCGCATGTTGGCAGGTAACTTCTTGTTATGTGGTATTCCTGCACTTGTATTAATTGATACTGGAGCATCGCATTCCTTTATTTCTAGTCGCTTCGTTAAGAGACATAGATTACCTTATGTATCATTAGATATGGATTTAGTTGTATCTACTCCGTTGGAGCAAGAGATAGTAACTAAGCGTCTAGTGATGGGTTGCCTTCTGGAGTTTGAGGGTAATGTGTTATCGGCTAATTTGATGATATTAGCGATGACGGATTTTGATTGTATCTTGGGAATAGATATGCTGACTTTGTATCACGCTACTGTGGATTGTTATCAGCGTCTGGTACAGTTTCATCCCGTTGAGGGTGATAGCTGGTACTTTTATGGTGAGGGTGCGCGACCTCCGATGCCACTTGTTTCGGCTCTGAAGGCATGTCATGTCTTGGAGTCAGGTGGGGAGGGCTACCTCATCTATGCAGTTGATATGTCCATGAGTAGTACGGGTATTGAACAGCTACCGGTTGTCAGCGAGTTTCCTGACGTATTCCCTGATGAGATTCCTGGTTTTCCTCAGGTTCGAGAGGTTGAATTTGGTATTGATCTAGTACCAGGAACTACGCCTATATCTCAAGCACCTTATCGTCTGGCACCGTCAGAGATGAGGGAATTGAAACAGCAGTTACAGGATCTGCTTGATAAGGGATATATTCGTCCGAGTGTTTCTCCGTGGGGAGCACCTGTTTTGTTTGTAAAAAAGAAGGATGGATCGATGCGATTATGTATTGATTACAGGCAGTTGAATCGTGTCACCATCAAGAATAAGTATCCTTTGCCGCGGATTGATGATCTGTTCGATCAACTACAGGGTACTTCTGTTTATTCGAAGATAGATCTGAGATCTGGATACCATCAGATGCGGGTACGAGATTCAGATATATCTACGACTGCTATCAGGACCAGATACGGGCATTATGAGTTTCAGGTGATGCCATTCGGTTTGACGAATGCACCGGCAGTCTTTATGAATCTGATGAATCAGGTATTTCGAGATTATCTGGATAGATTTGTCATCGTCTTCATAGATGATATTCTTGTTTATTCTCATGACAAGGATGAGCATGCACAGCATTTGAGGATTGTTCTACAGACGTTACGAGATAAGCAGCTATATGCGAAATTGAGCAAGTGTGAATTCTGGCTTGATCGGGTAGTATTTCTCGGTCATGTGATTTCTAATGAAGGGATATCTGTTGATCCTAGTAAGATAAAGGCAGTGCTGAACTGGTCTCGACCGACGACGGTTGCTGAGATTCGTAGTTTCTTGGGTCTAGAGGGATATTACCGTCGGTTCATCGAGAATTTTTCACAGTTGGCCAGGCCTTTGACTCAGCTTACACGGAAAGATGTTGCCTTCATTTGGTCCTCGGATTGTGAGGAGTCATTTCACGAGCTGCGTAGACGTCTTACTACTGCACCTGTGCTAGCTCTACCTTCTGGATCAGGAGGTTATGTTGTCTATGTACTGGGCGTAGCGCTCACGTCCTGGTTGTTATCTTGGACACCCTATTCCATGGGGCAGGTCGCAGGATGGACGGAGCTGGTAGTTCAAGGCAGGACTAGGGAGCAGGAGCTTTGCAAGTTTTTATACAGCACGATTTATTAGCTGTATAATATTTACTTTTAAGAATTTCGATTTGGTTGTATCACTACAGATTTAAGCCTGGATTATATTACTAAGCTGATATGTAAATTATGGATTACGTTTCCGCACGTTTTTACTCTGTTTAAGTATTTTGCTGTATTTAAGTTTAATGCATGCTATTAGTTGCCAGTTAGTAGGTGATTCCATGCAGGGTCACAACATTTTTGGAATAGGGTGTCCAAGATAACAACCAGGACGTGAGCGCTACGCCCAGTACATAGACATGAGTAAACATATGTATATAATGCATGCAACATGATGACTGGTACAGGGTCATCTGAAAAGTCATGCTCCGAACCGGCGCCATATGAGTGCTGCCACCGCACGGATCAACCTCTGGGTGCAACCACAATCGTCTAGTACACCAGAGTAGACAGACATAAATGCCCCCGCCGTCGCGGTACTCTCAGTGACAGACTAACGAGTATAGAGCTGAGCGGCTCTATAATCTGGTATAACAAGGAATAGGCTCAACGTGTATATGCACATGACATATGAGTATAGAAAACGGTAAATCATACATCATGCCATATAATAATGCCAAATAAATGCAACATATAAACATGTATACTCGCTGGCAATCTCAGTCAATGTGTACGTACCTCTAGGCTAGTTCAAGTATAATAGGATCCTAGGTTCCAAGCCTATATTCAAAAATTCATCGTATCACTACATAAATTCTATAAGCCTTAATTAAGCTAATAAGTACTCCCAAAACTTAAATATATTCCCGGACCATACCTTCGTCCGTAGTTAGCCCTTTGGAGTCGCTAGTCCCGGATGACTATAACCACACCTTGGTTATTCCAGAACCTTTATTATAACCGATAGGGCCCTCAAGTGTATATCTCACACTATATAACTGAAGAAGGAAACGCGGGAATTCGTATTTCAAAACTGAAGCAAATGAGCCCTATTTATAGCCAAAATCTCGGCAACGATCGGAACCACCGATCTCAGGATCGGAGCTTCCGATTCCAGCTCATTCTGTGCATGTCCGACACGTCGGGATCGGAACCACCGTTCCGGGATCGGAACTTCCGATCGAACCCCCGATCAACACTTGTCAAAACTCACGGCTGAGTCATCGAGCATTGCTGACTGGCTGAGATCGGAACCTCCGTTCCTGATCGGAACGTCCGATCTCCGTGCATCCGATCTGCTTCCGAAGTGGTCAGGATCGGAGCTTCCGAACTGGGATCGGAGCTTCCGATCTGGCCCAAAGTCAAAAGCCCAAATTCCTCTTCCGAAGTCCAATAACACTCCGAAACAGATCAATTACCAACCCTTAATCATGTTTAACATATTATTACTTTGGGCTTTTGACTTTGGGCCAGATCGGAAGCTCCGATCCCAGTTCGGAAGCTCCGATCCCAGTTCGGAAGCTCCGATCCTGACCACTTCGGAAGCAGATCGGATGCACGGAGATCGGACGTTCCGATCAGGAACGGAGGTTCCGATCTCAGCCAGCCAGCAATGCTCGATGACTCAGCCGTGAGTTTTGACAAGTGTTGATCGGGGGTTCGATCGGAAGTTCCGATCCCGGAACGGTGGTTCCGATCCCGACGTGTCGGACATGCACAGAATGAGCTGGAATCGGAAGCTCCGATCCTGAGATCGGTGGTTCCGATCGTTGCCGAGATTTTGGCTATAAATAGGGCTCATTTGCTTCAGTTTTGATCCATACAGATGTTTGTGGTCCATTTAGAGTTGGTACTCAATATGGCCACACCTACTTCATTACCTTTACTGATGATTATTCTAGGTATGGGTATTTATATTTAATGAAATATAAGTCTGAAGCATTTGAAAAGTTCAAAGAATTCAAGGCTGAAGTAGAAAACAAGCTAGGTAAAAGTATTAAAGCACTTCAATCGGATCGAGGTGGAGAATACTTAAGTACCGAGTTTTTGGACTATATGAAAGAGAATGGGATTCTCTCTCAGTGGACTCCTCCTATGACACCACAACTTAATGGTGTATCGGAGCATCGTAATCGAACTTTGTTGGACATGGTTCGATCCATGATGAGCTTCACTGAGCTTCCACCTTCGTTTTGGGGCTATGCGCTTGAAACGACGGTATTGTTGTTGAACAACGTCCACACTAAAGCAGTGGACAAAACACCATACGAGTTATGGAATGGCAAAGCTCCTAAGTATTCGTACTTGAGGATTTGGGGATGTCCTGCTTACGTGAAGCAGACAGTGGGAGATAAGTTGGATAGTCGATCTACCTTATGTTATTTTGTAGGGTATCCGAAGAATTCAATCGGATATTATTTCTATTATCCTGCTGAAACAAAGGTGTTTGTTTCAAGGAATGCCACCTTCTTGGAGAAGGAGTTCTTATTGGATAAGAAAGGCGAGATGATGGAACTCGAATAAATTCGAGAAGAACCCGAAATACAAAATAATGATCCTACACCTCAGGAACCATTTATAGACACGCCTGTACCTAGAAGATCCGAGAGGACTTCTAGACCTCCTATTCGATATGGTCTTCTTCTTGAAGGGGATGAAGATGAACCCGATGTTGGATGTGATCCAAGAAACTTCAAGGAAGCAATTTCTGATGCGGATTCAAATTTATGGCTTGAAGCTATGCAGTCGGAAATAGATTCGATGCATACAAACCAAGTTTGGTCTTTAGTAGATCCTCCCGATGGAATTGTTCCAATAGGGTGTAAATGGATCTACAAGAGAAAGCTTGGGCCTGATGGTAAGGTATTGACCTACAAGGCGCGATTGGTGGCGAAAGTGTTGGAAAAAACTGGCGAGTTCCCAGACCAATTACGATTGATACCCGGTGCAGCGGAAGTTTAAAATTTTTCATGGAACGTTTCCATGGTGTGGGTATCAACCATACATCGATTGAATTACGTGTGTGTAAAATTTAAATAACAATTAAATAAATTTTACCTCAAATCTCGCAACGAGATTAATGGACACCAACAGAACAATTCTGCTCTTGTTGTCTCTCCCTGGAACCGATGAACGCCTTCAATCAGGTCCACGAACAGAGGTTTAATCCCTCTGATAGATTGCACTAGAAAATCTATCAGAAGTTTTCTGCGAAGAGAATACACGAATTTGATTCGTTATTCCTTACTGCGATTCAAAATCACAGACCGGAATTTTCTCTGACAGAGTAGGGAGGGGGCGGCCAAAAACGTTTTGAGAGGCTAGGGTTTTCGATTTTTGCTTCTCAAAAATAATGACCTGTTGTATGTAATTTCTGTACTGAAATAACTTATTTATAATGCAGGCCACTAACACCTTAGGGCCCATTAGTCATAAGCTGGGGCCCGACAAGCAAAGCCCGCTCGTTCAGAAATTAATATAAAATTCATCGTGACTCCGATTGATGAAACGATTTCACCAATGTGCACAGAAACCATTTCTGCACGTTTTAAAGTCAAAATAAATTTTCCTGAATCCGAATTCAGTGGTTTCCAAAAATGTCCATCCCTATGTCATTTTAGGAAATCCTACTCCCTTACTCTTATTTAAGAAGTCCAACTCCTTAGTTCATTAAATTTAACTTTCTCAACGGGGATTAAAACTCCATTACACTGTGTGACCCTCAATGGTTCAGGGATACAGCTAGCCGTGGGCTCACAACTCCTTGTGACTCGGAACAACACTTTCCGACTTGCCCAACGAATCATGGTAAAGCGCCTAGCAACATCGCCCCATGATTCCCTAGGTATCACTGATAGTGCCTACAAGAACCAGTAGATTTTGGTTAACGTACAGTACGGTCCCTTCATCCATATATCCCGATCGAATCAACAACCATTGGTATATCGAGAGTCGCTCAAGATTCGATAACTATGCAATGCATCTTGAAGATCAAATTAGTGACATCGCATGTGCTACTAAGAAACCATTTCTTAAATCACATCAAGTACTCTGGCCAGAGATTTGTCACACTAATATCTCCTCAGATCGCATAGGATATCCACACTCGCAAGTATGTGGTGAATCCTTGACAACAATGCATTGACTCCTATATGTGTCGTAACTGTACCCAATCTCGACACCTGATGACCCCCTCAGAGTCGGTAAACGAGTCAAAGCACAGTACTAGCATATAGAGTCTCCATGATGTTTCAAGTCGTAAGGACTAATGGTGTACAACCAAAACCGCGGACTTTATCCACTCGATAAGTGATAACCACTTGGAAAGTCCGGATAGGGAAGTTCGATCATTCATCCTATGAATATCCATTTGCATGCTTCGAACATCTCCATGTTCCCTACCAATGAAACGTGGTACTCAGCATCGCAAATGCTAGTCTCAAACTCGAGCGATCCTTATCCTTATTATCGGACGGCTCAATCGACTAGGAACGGTTTTAGAACATACAGTGACTATAAGATGTATTTCATGATAGACATCTCCATGTTCTACCACATCTTACATACACTATAGTATATTCAAGGTCTTTATCAAAACAACAATAGTATATCACAATATAACAATATGAAGTAATATAAAGTCATTGCCATAAAAGTGTAAATAATATTAAACAAAAGATTGTTTATACAAAGAGTCAACAAAGCCCATAGCCACACAGTTGGCTCACTGGGCACCCACTCTTACAATCTCCCACTTGCCCTATAGCCAACTAGTCATACTACGTAGACCCATTGCTTCGCGATGTTTGTCAAACAATGGTCCTGGCAAAGGCTTAGTAAGTGGATCAGCGATATTGTCTGCAGAGGCCACTCGTTCGACACTGATGTCTCCTCTTTCCACAATCTCCCGGATTATGTGGTATTTCCTCAGTACGTGTTTGGATCTTTGATGAGACCTTGGTTCCTTTGCTTGAGCAACGGCACCCGTGTTGTCGCAGTACACCGGGACTGGACCAACAAATTCAGGAATGACGCCCAACTCTTGGACGAAATTCCTCATCCAAACGGCCTCTTTAGCAGCAGCTGATGCTGCAATGTATTCAGCCTCAGTGGTGGAATCCGCTGTGGTGTCCTGCTTGGAACTCTTCCAAGAGACAGCACCACCATTGAGCATGAACACAAATCCAGAGGTTGACTTCGAGTCATCCACATCACTTTGGAAGCTAGAGTCGGTATAGCCTTCCAGTTTGAGTTCTCGTCCTCCATAAACCATGAACATATTCTTAGTCCTTCGCAAGTACTTAAGAATGTCCTTCACGGCTTTCCAATGCATCTGACCAGGATTAGACTGATATCTGCTCGTGACACTCAGAGCAAATGCTACATCCGGTCTGGTAGATATCATCCCATACATGATACTACCTATAGCTGACGCATATGGTACATGTGTCATATTCTCTATCTCTGCATCAGTCTTGGGACACATAGACTTGGATAGAGAAACTCCATGACACATGGGTAGATGTCCTCTTTTGGACCCATCCATTGAAAAACGTTTCAATATGGTATCGATGTAGGTTGATTGAGTGAGTCCTATCATTCTCTTAGATCTATCCCTATAGATCTGTATCCCAAGAATGTAGGATGCCTCACCCAAATCCTTCATCGAAAATCTACCTGATAACCATATCTTTGTTGACTGCAACATCCCTACATCATTCCCAATGAGTAGGATGTCATCAACATAAAGTACTAAGAATGTCACTGCATCCTTAACTACTTTCTTGTACACGCAAGGTTCCTCCGGGTTCTTGATGAAACCAAAGTCTTTAATTGTTTCATCAAATTTCTGGTTCCAACTTCTTGATGCTTGTTTTAGACCATAAATTGATCTCTGAAGCTTGCATACCTTATGCTCGCTTCCCATGGATGTGTACCCCTCAGGCTGCTTCATATAGATTTCTTCCTTAATGTCTCCATTAAGAAAAGCAGTCTTCACATCCATTTGCCATATCTCATAGTCATACCATGCAGCTATGGCAATAAGGATTCTTATGGACTTGAACATAGCAACTGGTGAAAAGGTTTCATCATAGTCAACTCCTTGCCTTTGAGTATAACCTTTCGCCACCAATCGCGCCTTGTAGGTCAATACCTTACCATCAGGCCCAAGCTTTCTTTTGTAGATCCATTTACACCCTATTGGAACAATTCCATCGGGAGGATCCACTAAAGACCAGACTTGGTTAGTATGCATCGAATCCAATTCTGACTGCATAGCTTCAAGCCATAAATTCGAATCCGCATCAGAAATTGCTTCCTTGAAGCTTCTTGGATCACATCCAATGTCGGGTTCATCTTGACCCTCTTCAAGAAGAAGACCATATCGAACTGGAGGTCTAGAAGTCCTCTCGGATCTTCTAGGTGCAAGCGTGTCCAGCAATGGTTCCTGAGGTGTGGGATCGTTATTTTGTATTTCGGGTTCTTCTCGAACTTCTTCGAGTTCCATCATCTCGCCTTTCTTATCCAATAAGAACTCCTTCTCCAAGAAGGTGGCATTCCGTGAAACAAACACCTTTGTTTCAGCAGGATAATAGAAATAATATCCGATTGAATTCTTCGGATACCCCACAAAATAACACAAGCTGGATCGACTATCCAACTTATCTCCCACTGTCCGCTTCACGTAAGCAGGACATCCCCAAATCCTCAAGTATGAATACTTAGGAGCTTTGCCATTCCATAACTCGTATGGTGTTTTGTCCACTGCTTTAGTGTGGACGTTATTCAACAACAATACCGCCGTTTCAAGCGCATAGCCCCAAAACGAAGGTGGAAGCTCAGTGAAGCTCATCATGGATCGAACCATGTCCAACAAAGTTCGATTACGACGCTCCGATACACCATTAAGCTGTGGTGTCATAGGAGGAGTCCACTGAGAGAGAATCCCATTCTCTTTTAGATAGTCCAAAAACTCGGTACTCAAGTATTCTCCACCTCGATCCGATCGAAGTGCTTTAATACTTTTACCTAGCTTGTTTTCTACTTCAGCCTTGAATTCTTTGAACTTTTCAAATGCTTCAGACTTATATTTCATTAAATATAAATACCCATACCTAGAATAATCATCAGTAAAGGTAATGAAGTAGGTGTGACCATGTTGAGTCCCTACTCTAAATGGACCACAAACATCTGTATGGATCAAATCCAACAGATTTTGACTACGTTCAGGCTTCCCCTTAAAAGGAGATTTAGTCATTTTCCCTTTTAGGCAGGATTCACAAGTAGGTAGAGAGTTAATATCAGACATATCAAACATGCCCTCTCCCACTAGCTTGTTCATCCTCCTTGAGGAAATATGACCTAGTCTAGCGTGCCAAAGGTTTGCCGGGTTTTGACTATCGATTTTCCTTTTGTTTGTTGTCGCCGGTTTGTCAATACAATTTACTGGAACGTCTTTTAGTTTTAAATTGTATAGATCGTTTTCAAGTTGTCCATTTCCAATTAAACATTCATTCTTGTAAATATTGCAAATCCCATTCACAAAATTACAAGAATAACCATCTCTATCAAGCATAGAAATAGAAATAATGTTTTTAATTAAATCTGGCACAAATAAAACATCTCTCAACAATAATTTAAAACCATTATGCAAAATCAAACAAACATCTCCAATGGCCGTAGCTTCAACTCTGGAACCATTCCCGAGCCTCAGCTGGGTCTCACCCATTCTAAGCCTGCGACTTCTTGTCATCACCTGCAAATCATTGCAAATGTGAGATCCACATCCGGTATCCAATACCCAAGAAGTTGTATTAAGTGACATGTTTATTTCGATATAGAACATACCCTTTGCAGTTCCCAACTGCTCAAGATACTCCTTGCAGTTGCGCTTCCAATGACCCGGCTTCTTGCAGTAATGGCAAACATCCTTGGATTTTCCATCGTTTGAAGCCTTTGTCTTTTGCTTCTTCTCGGGTTCCACTTTCTTGGGTGGGGCAGAACGTTTCTTGCCCTTCATACTTGGCCCCTTCTTAGCAGAAGATGAGGAGCCCACCAAGAAAGCTGGCTTATCCTTCTTAAGTGTGGATTCATATGTAACGAGCATATTGACCATCTCTTCAAGGGTGGCCTCTATCTTGTTCATATTAAAATTTATCACGAATCCATCAAATGAAGAAGGAAGAGATAGAAGCAGCAAGTCCACATTGAGTTCATGCTCCAACACCAAATCAAGGGTCGCTAACTTCTGTATGAGCCAAATCACTCGTACCCCATGATCACGGACCGAAGTCCCTTCACGCATGCGGCACGTCATCAACTCCTTAACAGTAGAGAACCTTTCAGCCCTCGACTGAGCCCCAAAAAGTTCCTTGAGTTGCGTGTGAATGTCAGCAGCATTCACCGTGTCCTCAAATCGCCTCTGGAGTTCATCAGACATCGAGGCTTGCATATAGCATTTGGTCTTGATGTCATGGTCACACCATGCATCAAGTTTGGCCAATTCCTCCGGACTTATGTCAGCTGGTGCTTCCTTCGGAGGTGCTTTCTCTAACACGTAGAGCATTTTCTCCGAAGTTAAGACAATCTTCAACTTCCGGAACCATTCCGTATAGTTGGCGCCAGTCAGCTTGTTTTGTTCGAGGATCGAGAATAAAGGATTTCGCGAATTCATTGTATGAAATACTGAAAAGGAAAAACAGACATATATCAATGATTGTTTAACAATTTACTAAGACATAAAATAGGCGAATTTAATTTTATGAATCTCACTCCCACTATTTTAACGATTTCACCACCCTCTAGTGAAAACGGGAAACTTTTTCCTTAGTGAGAACATGGAGTCCAATTGACAAACTTATGGTCCCGAATAATATCAGCCAACCATAATTCTCAAAAGGTAGAGCCCAATTGCTTCCAAAGCAACCCCCATGTATTTACCTCATGTCCAATAAGGGCCCAATAATATGACGCCGTTTAAAGTGACATGTCAAGATGACCCATCAATATTAAGTTGTGATGGACGGTCGCCATGTGGATCCCCCAATAATATGAGCCGATCCCATGGGAGTTCCACCCAACTTACAACATTTGTCGATCCAATGTACAGCTTTCCGACGGACGGGCCCCCCCAATAATATGAGCCGGACCGTATCCGCGGGTAGCATCACATACATTGACCGTTGATGGAAGGTAGGAACATTTAAACAATATTTAAATTTCCTTTATTTATCTTGATATAAATTTTAAATCATATTTAAAATGAGGGATTTTATTTATAAAAATATTTGTCTCATCATATTTAATTTATTGCATGCATTGCCGGATTCACGCAATTTATGTCTAAACATGCATACAATCATAATATCACATATTATATAGGATGATCGATTCCATTTCTAATTGACCCGTGGTTGCCAATCACGGGTCTTAGTCCAATCCTAGGTAATATGCAGTATGCAAATGCAATCCTATTACATATGCTTCCAATTTACATTTCTTCAGTCTTCATTGTCTGCTGGGCCCACCATCTTCAAATCTTGATCTCCCACTAAATCTAATGTATTTACAATAAATAACAATGACAAGTAGGGGATACATTTTTAGGGGGTGGGAACGGGCTATAAACCAAGCCCACTTTTATTACATATGACATTCATATCGGGCCATAAACCAGGCCCATTAATAAAACCAACAACAATAAAGACAAAATGTAAATTCCTAACATACACCTACAAAATTGGTCATGGCAATCGATCATCCTTATCCAATAACATTTAATTCAAAATTAATTTATTGGATAACATGCTGTGGCAATTCAAATTTAAACAAGATAAAATCATATTTTATATATAAAATCACATTTCACATATAAAATCATATTTTATCTCCATATCAAATAAAATCATATTTTATCTATAAAATCCAATTTTACAAATAAAATCATATTTTATCTAATATATCATAAGATCATATCTTATCATCAATTGTACCAAAATAATTGATTTCAAAATTCAATTTACGGATAAAATATTAAAATTTTCCAAAAATTCAAATTTATCCAAAATCAATTTTAAAATTTACGGACTCGAACAATTCGATCCGAAATCTCGTGAACCAATCAAAAACAATTTTTGACCGGACCAAAAATAAAATTTTAAATATTAAAATTAATAAAAATATAATTTTTCCCGCGGGCCGCCCGGGACACTCCCGGGCCGGCCCGCACCCGGGGCGCGGGCCGGGGCAGCCCGGCTGCCCCTTTAGGGCAGCAACGTTTGCTGCCCTGGCGGCGCCTGGCGCCGCCGCTGGGCGGCGCCGAGCGCCGCCGCTGGGCGGCGCTGTGCGCCGCCCTGGGCAGCGCCGAGCGCTGCCCTGCGCAGCGCCCAGCGCTGCGCTGGGCAGCGCCGTGCGCCGCCCTGGGCGGCGACGGTCGCCGCCCTGGGCGGCGCCGTGCGCCCCCTTTGGGCGGCGCCGTGCGCCGCCCCTGGGGGCAGCGACCATCGCTGCCCCCTCCGGGCAGCGATCCAATCGCTGCCCGGGTTTCGCCCCCGAAAAAAAAAATTTTTTTTTTTTTATTAAAAATATTTATTTTGTTTCAAAAACCGAGACTCAAAAATTTTGTACAATTGATTAATTCAATCGATTGATCTGAGCAACCTGGCTCTGATACCACTGTTGGAAAAAACTGGCGAGTTCCCAGACCAATTACGATTGATACCCGGTGCAGCGGAAGTTTAAAATTTTTCATGGAACGTTTCCATGGTGTGGGTATCAACCATACATCGATTGAATTACGTGTGTGTAAAATTTAAATAACAATTAAATAAATTTTACCTCAAATCTCGCAACGAGATTAATGGACACCAACAGAACAATTCTGCTCTTGTTGTCTCTCCCTGGAACCGATGAACGCCTTCAATCAGGTCCACGAACAGAGGTTTAATCCCTCTGATAGATTGCACTAGAAAATCTATCAGAAGTTTTCTGCGAAGAGAATACACGAATTTGATTCGTTATTCCTTACTGCGATTCAAAATCACAGACCGGAATTTTCTCTGACAGAGTAGGGAGGGGGCGGCCAAAAACGTTTTGAGAGGCTAGGGTTTTCGATTTTTGCTTCTCAAAAATAATGACCTGTTGTATGTAATTTCTGTACTGAAATAACTTATTTATAATGCAGGCCACTAACACCTTAGGGCCCATTAGTCATAAGCTGGGGCCCGACAAGCAAAGCCCGCTCGTTCAGAAATTAATATAAAATTCATCGTGACTCCGATTGATGAAACGATTTCACCAATGTGCACAGAAACCATTTCTGCACGTTTTAAAGTCAAAATAAATTTTCCTGAATCCGAATTCAGTGGTTTCCAAAAATGTCCATCCCTATGTCATTTTAGGAAATCCTACTCCCTTACTCTTATTTAAGAAGTCCAACTCCTTAGTTCATTAAATTTAACTTTCTCAACGGGGATTAAAACTCCATTACACTGTGTGACCCTCAATGGTTCAGGGATACAGCTAGCCGTGGGCTCACAACTCCTTGTGACTCGGAACAACACTTTCCGACTTGCCCAACGAATCATGGTAAAGCGCCTAGCAACATCGCCCCATGATTCCCTAGGTATCACTGATAGTGCCTACAAGAACCAGTAGATTTTGGTTAACGTACAGTACGGTCCCTTCATCCATATATCCCGATCGAATCAACAACCATTGGTATATCGAGAGTCGCTCAAGATTCGATAACTATGCAATGCATCTTGAAGATCAAATTAGTGACATCGCATGTGCTACTAAGAAACCATTTCTTAAATCACATCAAGTACTCTGGCCAGAGATTTGTCACACTAATATCTCCTCAGATCGCATAGGATATCCACACTCGCAAGTATGTGGTGAATCCTTGACAACAATGCATTGACTCCTATATGTGTCGTAACTGTACCCAATCTCGACACCTGATGACCCCCTCAGAGTCGGTAAACGAGTCAAAGCACAGTACTAGCATATAGAGTCTCCATGATGTTTCAAGTCGTAAGGACTAATGGTGTACAACCAAAACCGCGGACTTTATCCACTCGATAAGTGATAACCACTTGGAAAGTCCGGATAGGGAAGTTCGATCATTCATCCTATGAATATCCATTTGCATGCTTCGAACATCTCCATGTTCCCTACCAATGAAACGTGGTACTCAGCATCGCAAATGCTAGTCTCAAACTCGAGCGATCCTTATCCTTATTATCGGACGGCTCAATCGACTAGGAACGGTTTTAGAACATACAGTGACTATAAGATGTATTTCATGATAGACATCTCCATGTTCTACCACATCTTACATACACTATAGTATATTCAAGGTCTTTATCAAAACAACAATAGTATATCACAATATAACAATATGAAGTAATATAAAGTCATTGCCATAAAAGTGTAAATAATATTAAACAAAAGATTGTTTATACAAAGAGTCAACAAAGCCCATAGCCACACAGTTGGCTCACTGGGCACCCACTCTTACAGAAAGGTTATACTCAAAGACAAGGAGTTGACTATGATGAAACCTTTTCACCAGTTGCAATGTTCAAGTCCATAAGAATCCTTATTGCCATAGCTGCTTGGTATGACTATGAGATATGGCAAATGGATGTGAAGACTGCTTTTCTTAATGGAGACATTAAGGAAGAAATCTATATGAAGCAGCCTGAGGGGTACACATCCATGGGAAGCGAGCATAAGGTATGCAAGCTTCAGAGATCAATTTATGGTCTAAAACAAGCATCAAGAAGTTGGAACCAGAAATTTGATGAAACAATAAAGGATTTTGGTTTCATCAAGAACCCGGAGGAACCATGCGTGTACAAGAAAGTAGTTAAGGATGCTGTGACATTCTTAGTACTTTATGTTGATGATATCCTACTCATTGGGAATGACGTAGGGATGTTGCAGTAAACAAAGATATGGTTATCAGGTAGATTCTCGATGAAAGATTTGGGTGAGGCATCCTATATTCTAGGGATACAGATCTATAGAGATAGATCTAAGAGAATGATAGGACCCACTCAATCAACCTACATCGACACCATATTGAAACGGTTTTCAATGGATGGGTCCAAGAGAGGACATCTACCCATGTGTCATGGAGTTTCTCTATCCAAGTCTATGTGTCCCAAGACGGATGAAGAGATAGAGAAAATGACACATGTACCATATGCGTCAGCCATAGGTAGTATCATGTATGGGATGATATCTACCAGACCGGATGTAGCATTTGCTCTGAGTGTCACGAGCAGATATCAAGCTAATCCCGGTCAAATGCATTGGAAAGCCGTGAAGGACATTCTTAAGTACTTACGAAGGACTAAGAATATGTTCATGGTATATGGAGGAAGAGAACTAAAATTGGAAGGCTATACCGACTCTAGCTTCCAAAGTGACGTGGATGACTCGAAGTCAACCTCTGGATTTGTGTTCATGCTCAATGGCGGTGCTGTCTCTTGGAAGAGTTCCAAGCAGGACACCACAGCGGATTCCACCACTGAGGCAGAATACATTGCAGCATCAGCTGCTGCTAAAGAGGCCGTTTGGATGAGGAATTTTGTCCAAGAGTTAGGCGTCATTCCTGAAGTTGTTGGTCCAGTCCCGGTGTACTATGACAACACGGGTGCCATTGCTCAGGCATAGGAACCAAGGTCTCATCAAAGATCCAAACACGTATTGAGGAAATACCACATCATCCGGGAGATTGTGGAAAGAGGAGACATCACTGTCGAAAGAGTGGCCTCTGCAGACAATATCGCTGATCCACTTACTAAGCCCTTTCCAGGACCATTATTTGACAAACATCGCGAAGCAATGGGTCTACGTAGTATGACTAGTTGGCTTTAGGGCAAGTGGGAGATTAAAAGAGTAGGTGCTCGGTTAGCCAACTTGTGGCTAAGGGCTTTGATGACTCTTTGTATAAACAATCTTTTGTTTAATATAATTTACACTTTTATTAATGGCAATGACTTTATCTTTCTTCATAATTTTATATTGTGATATACTATTGTTGTTTTGATAAAGACCTTGAATATACTATAGTGTATGTAAGATGTGGTAGAACATGGAGATGTCTATCATGAAACACATCTTATAGTCATTGTGTGTTCTAAACTGTTCCTAGTCGATTGAGCCGTCCGATAATAAGGATAAGGATCGCTCGAGTTTGAGACTAGCATTTGCGATGCAGAGTACCACGTTTCATTGGTAAGGAACATAGAGATGTTCGAAGCATGCAAATGGATATTCATACGATGAATGATCGAACTACCCTATCCGGACTTTCCAAGGGGTTATCACTTATTGAGTGGATAAAGTCCGCGGTTTTGGTTGTACACCATTAGTCCTTGCTACTTGAAACATCATTGAGACTCTATATGCTAGTACTGTGCTTTGACTCGTTTACCGACTCTATTGGGGTCATCAGGTGTCGGGATTGGGTACAGTTACAACACATATAGGAGTCGATGCTTTGTTTTCAAGGATTCATCACATACTTGCGAGTGTGGATATCCTATGCGATCTGAGGAGATATTAGTGTGACGAATCTCTGGCCAGAGTACATGATGTGTTTTAAGAAATGGTTTCTTAGTAACATATGCGATGTCACTATTTGATCTTTAAGATGTATTGCATAGTTATCAAATCTCGAATGACCCTCGATTTACCAATGGTTGTTGATTCGATCGGTATATATGGATGAAGGGACCGTAATGTACGCTAACCAAAATCTATTGGTTCTTGCAGGCACTATCAGTGATACCTAGGGAATCATGGGGCATTGTTGCTAGGCGCTCTTACCATGATTCGATGGGCAAGTCGGAAATTGTTGTTCCGAGTCATAAGTAGTTGTGAGCCCACGGCTAGCTGTATCCCTGAACCATTGAGGGTCACACAGAGTAATGGATTTTTAATCCCCGTTGAGATAGTTAAATTTAAAGAGTTAAATTTAATGAACAAAGAAGTTGGACTTCTTATTTAAGAGTAGAGGAGTAAGATTTCCTAAAATGACATAGGGATGGGCATTTTTGGAAATCACTGAATTCGGATTCAGAAAAATTTATCTTGACTTTAAAAGGTGCAGAAATGGTTTCTGTGCACATTGGTAAAATCGGTTTATCAATCGGAGTCATGATGAATTTTATATTAATTTCTGAACATGTGGGCTTTGCTTGTCGGGCTTGAACTTATGACTAATGAGCCCTAAGCTGTTAGCGGCCTACATTATAAATAAGTTATTGCAGTACAGAAATTAGACACAACAGGTCACAAATTTTCGAAAAACCTATTATTTTTCTCAGACAGTGGCCGCCCCCCTCCCCTCTGCTCGGAAAATCCTGTCTGTGAATTTTGAATTACAGTCTGGTTTAACGGATCAAATTCGTTAATTCTCTTCGTAGAAACTTCTGATAGATTTTCTAGTGCAATCTATCAGAGGGATTAATTATCCGTTCGTGGACCTGATTGAAGAACAGTTCGTCCATCAGTTCCAGGGATATACAACAAGAGCAGAGCAATCTGTTGGTGTCCATAATCTCGATTCGAGATTGGAGGTAAAAATTTATAATTGTTATTTAATTTTTACACACACAATTTAATCGTTAAGTTTTGATACCCATTATGGAATCGTTCCATATAAAATTTTTAAACTTCCGCTGCACCGAGTATCAATTCTGATTGATCTGATCGCCGCGTTCTCCAACACACTGCTCAATTATCTGCACTGACTACACAGGTAGCTTCTTTGAATAAAATTAATGTTGCAGATTCTACTGGAGTTGAAGGATCACCGGCCATAGAGCAAGTCAATTATATAAATCCAAATGGCTACCGAGGATATGGAGGCTATAGAGGTAACCCTGTCCCAAATACTTATCATCCTAGCTTGCGTAATCATGAAAATGTTTCGTATGCTAACAATAAAAATGTGCTGAATCCTTCGGGATTTAATACAAACAAAGATGAGGGTAAGCAGTCGTTGGAGGATGTGGTTAGTACTTTTTTTCAGGAATCAGGTAAGAGGATGGCGAGAACTGAGTCTCGACTTGATAGTTTGGAGATGCACATGGCCAACATGGGCGCAGTGTTACAATCCATGGAGACTAGTATTGGGAAGTTGGCAAACGACTGAAGGACAAAAATCGCGGCCAGTTCCCTAGCAATACTGAGGTGAATCCCAAGGAGCAGTGCAATGCCATTGAAGTGCGGAGTGCCAAAGACGTTGGAGTTCAAATTTCTACTGTTGCGGATAAGAAACTTGAGGAAAAAGTTGAGGAGAAAGAGAAGGAGCTTGAATCTGAGCCAAAACCGATGTACAAGCCTTCACTTTCATACCTGCAAAGGTTCAAGAAGAAAGAATTGGACGAGCAGTTCTCCAAGTTCTTGGAGATTTTCAAGAAAATTCACATCAACATCTCCTTTGCTGAAGCTTTGGAGTAAATTCCGAACTACGCAAAATTCATCGAAGAGGCGATGTCCAAGAAAAGGAGACTTCAAGAGAACGAGGTAGTGAATTTAAAGGAAGAGTGCAGTGCGGTGCTCCAAAAGAAGATGCCACAAAAGCTTAAGGATCCAGGGAGTTTTACTATTCCTTGCACTATTGGCTCTTCTTATTTTAATAATGCACTTTGCGATTTAGGAGCTAGCATTAATCTCATGTATTTGACTGTTTTCAGGAGCTTAGGACTTGGTGAGGTGAAGCCCACCATGATCGCGTTGCAGTTGGCTAATCGATCTATCACATACCCGCTTGGAATCATTGAATATGTTTTCGTAAAAGTAGATAAATTTATTTTTCCAGCGGATTTTGTTGTGTTAGATATGGAGGAGGATGCAAACATGCCCCTGATATTGGGGAGACCTTTCTTGGCCACTGCCGATGCCAAGATAGAGGTGAAGAGAGGTGCATTGTCAATGGGTGTGGACGGTGAGAGTGTAATTTTTAATATATTCAAGAAGTCATCTAACACCCCTATTGAAAAATTATGCTTGATAGAGCCGGTTATGAATTTGGAGGGTCGTTCAAAAGCCGACATTGCGATTGATTCATCAAACGAGAGAGCGCCAAAACCACCAAAGAAGGCCACGAAAAAAGCAAAATTTAAAAGGAGGTTCGTGGAATTTATTTGGCGAGTGAAAGAGAAGGGGAAGAATTAATCCCGTGAAAGTCAGGCTGACGACTTTAAACCAAGCTCTACTTGGGAGGCAACCCAAGCATTTTATTTTATTTTATTTTATTTGTTTTTATTTTTAGTTTATTTAATTTTTGTTATTTAATTGTTTTAAGTTTTTTTTTAATTATTTTAAATTTTTGAGCTAATTTTTCTTAATTTTCAAAAAATTGCAGGCTTGAGAAACCTCAAAATCGAGATAGAGGCGCGTCCGCCCCATTAAATTGAGCGCCCGCGCATCTCCTGGACAAAATTGGTATTGATTTGCGAACTAAAGGTGCGCCCGCGCCACTCCTCTCGAGCGTCCGTGCTCTCTCTACGCCAACAGCAATCGTCAAGTGCGCAATACCAAGCGCTATCGCGCTTTCGAGCTGTGCCATCCATGCGCTAACGCGCCAACAAAGAGCGCCATCCTTTGCGCTATCGCCTACCTCAACCGCGCGCCCATCAGCGCTAACGCGCTCTCTCAATTGCGCCTAAGACAGCGCTAACGCGCATCCTCATCAGCGATATCGCGCTCTCCATCAGGCGCTATCGCGCTCCTTACTAGCGCAACATTAGGCGCTATCGCGCTCCTAAATAGCGCATGCTTAGGCGCTATCGTGCAAACAATGCTTCAGAAATTTAAAAGCCCACTCTAGAGTCTACTCCTTCCAGACTTTAGAAATCACGATCCCTCGTTCGAGTCCATCTTTAAATCTCACACACTGGCACGATCATCGTAAATATTCCATTCAACAAAATATCATCATCTCAAGGATTTTGATCTTGATTACAAGGCAGAGATTCTAAGAATTGGTCTTGCTCCATCTACGCTTGTCGAGAAAGGGGAATTTGGAGAATTTGGAAAATGTTATTCTTGAACGGTACAAAAGCTGAAATTTCATCTATTACATTTGATTCGTGATAAATGCTGTGATTTGAGGCTATTGGGTTGTCTGAGCTGTGGTGTTGAGTACGTTTGATGCAGTGAAATTCTATATCATTTTATTCGTGCCTACCAAGTGTTTGTTGAATTGCTTGGGTTGTATTTGAACGTTGGTTGCTGGAATTGTTTGAAGTTTAGTGCATTGTTTGAGGCATTTGATTTGATTTGAGTTGAATTATTGAGTTACAATGCCACCGAAAACCAAAGGGAAAGGAGCAATTTCTTCGTCCTCTGCTGCTTCATATGATAGACACAGATTTTGTAATGCCACAGCAGAGGAGTATTGTTTTGATGTAATGGAGAGAGGGATGCACAAAGAAAGAGGAATGAGTTTGAGAGAGCATAGTGCGCCGGCGTTAATTGAAGCTAAGAGAAGAGGTTGGGAGACATTTGTTAGAAGTCCACCAGATGCTGTTATATCTTTGATTCATGAGTTTTATGCAAATTTGATGGTCAAAGACGTGAATCTGAAAGTTCGAGTTCGAGGGAAATTGGTGCCTTTTGATAAGAGTACAATTAACAGTCTCTATGAAATGCCGGATTTGGACATTTCAGATGATGAGTATGAGGTATTTAAGAATGAGTCCTATCCAGAGAATATTGTAATTCAGACTTTGTGTCATGATGGGGCGGAATGGAAGAGGAATGCAAAGGATGAAGCTGTTACATTTCTATCCATCTTTCTTAGAAGAGAAGCGAATAATTGGCATGAGTTTGTGGCTGCCAGAATTTTGCCATCTGGGCATACATCTGATGTGACTAAGGTTAGAGCTGGTCTTGTGTACTGCATTGTCACTGGAAAATCTGTTGATGCTGGGAGGGTGATTCAGGAGTCTATTATTGCTACAGTTAGGGGTTCCTCGACTATCAGTTTACCCTACTCGTCTTTGATTACTCAACTTTACCGGTTAGCTGGTGTTGTGTGGGATGATACGGAGCAGATTCTTCCAATTCAAGGTCCTATAAGAATTACTGGTGCATTGAGATGCAACAAGAAGAAAAAAACAGCCAGTACTTCTGAACAGGCAGCTGAACCACCGCAACCCTCGGAGCCACTACCACACTTTGAGTTAGCACCTTCCCATTTGGAATGTAGTAGCCCGTAACCAAATCAGTAATTAAGGAATTAATCATAATTACTTGGATAGAGTTCGGAAGCTCCGAAGGTGAGATCGGAAGCTCCGATCAGGATCGGAAGCTCCGAACAGGATCGGAATCTCCGATCAATATTACGTCAGGCATGACGTGTGGCAAGATCGGAAGCTCTGATCACCCCTATCCGGAGTCAACAAGTGATATTTTGACACGTGGCAGATCAGGATCTTCGAAAGCTCCGATGGTAGGATCGGACGTTCCCATCGAGGTTTGGACGTTCCGATCAAGGATGGGAAGTTCCGATCGTTGTCTATAAATAGAAGGCCGAGGCTTCACTTTCATTTGCCAATTCCGAGTTCTCATTTCCATTCTAGTCCTTTTGGAGCTGTTCTAGTCTTCTTAGGCTTGGTCCGGTGGTCGGCGAGGTGTTCGGTAGTCCTAGCGGAGTTGTGCCCAAGTTCTGGAGGCATCGACATCAAAGGGCTAACGACGGACGAAGGTATAGCTTTTGCTTCCTATAAATATTTAGGAGTATGCAATAGCTTAGTTAAGGCCTTTAGAGAACTTTAATGATAGTAGTATCATCTGGCAGTGTAGAGCAGACTATAGGCGTGGACCTAGAGTTGGTAGAGCTTGCACTGTATTGAGGTACGAAAGTACTGTTCGAGATATCCTGATTGAGTATGCATGTATTATGTGACTGCATGACTTATATGCCATGATATTATGCTGCATTCATTTGCATCTTGCTGTATCTCTTTCGAGATGTCTGTTAGTAGGGTTGTACCCTATCCTGTTAGTGGATGGACTTCCATCGATTTGGGTCCGGCGTATCCACTGTTATCTCGGTATGGGAGCCACCTCCTGAAGCGACGGCACAGCATGCTACATACCAGGGCCCGGTCTGTCTCTGTTATCTGATCCTTGACCTCGAGTCTATAGGGAGTTCACTTTGCATGCATGTATACTCATACTCTCGCACTGAGCGTTTTATGCTCACGTCTCGTACTCTGTATTTTCTGGACACCCTATTCCATGGGGCAGGTTTGCGCTTGGACGAGGAGGGTGGATCCAGGAGGGGCTAGTCAGTGGTTGGCCAGCTGGAGCTTCGCTTAGGTTTTATTACTGTTGTTTTGGGTTTATATAGCTATTCGATTTGGTTGTATATTATTGGGTAAATTACAGATTCCTTTACTTGGGATTGTATAATGTTTATGGATTCCGCAGTTTTATTCTGATATCTGTTTAATTAAGTTAATTGCATGCATAAGTTCTGTTTAGTAGGTGATCCGGGTAATGGTCACTACATTTATGGTATCAGAGCATGCAAAAGAATTCTTGGGATTTAGTCTCATCTTGAGGTATTTTTGTAGATGTCAAATCGTGACGACCAGAGTTCTCATGGCAGTGTTGGTGGGCGTTAGGGGGATGCCGACCGGGAGCCTCGTCGAGAACGGCGTCATCGTCATCATGACGACGAGCGTTTCACTGTGCGTCGATTCTTAGCTATGGGTCCTAAGCCCTTAGTTGGAGGTGAGTCTCCGGAGGATGCGGAAAACTGGTTAGACCGCATGGAGACGACTTTTCAGACTTTCCAATGCACCGAGGAGCAGAAGGTGGAGACCCTTGGCTACCTTCTGGATGGGCGTGCACGCAGGTGGTGGAGGTTTACTTCTGCACCTTTTGTTGCGGCGAGAGGAGTGGCCACCTGGGCCGAATTCCGCACAGCTTTCCAAAAGCGGTATTTTCCTCCTGCACTCCGTCAGTCGAAGGCAGGCGAGCTACTGAGTCTGCGACAGGGAGCCATGTCTATCGATGAGTATCAGCAGAGGTTCTTTGATCTGCTATCCTATTGCCCCGAGATTGCTGATAGCTCAGAGATGAAGTATAATCTGTTCCTTCAGGGCCTTAACCCTGAGATCCATGACCGTGTGGCAGTTGGCGACGACATGTCCTACGAGGGTTTGGTGAGCCATTGTCACCAGGCGGAGGACAGCATTCGGCGGAACAAGTCTTTTTCTCAGTCGAGACCTACTAGTTCTTTGGGTCCCCGTGCCCAAACTTTCAAGAAATCTGGATCTTCTTCTTCCTCTGGTTCTGGAGGTGTTGTCCGTTACGGTAAGAAGGACAAGTGTGATCACTGTGGGAAGAACCATCCATCCGACAAGTGCCGTAGAGCTTTTGGAGATTGTTTCCGTTGTGGAGAGACTGGTCACATCCGGAGGGATTGTCCACTGTCTGGGGGAGGCGGTTCTGGTTCTGGTTCAGGATCGGGTTCTCAGGCCACCGTACAGCAGAGGTCGCAAGGACAGTCTGCTGGGAGTTCTCATTTGAGGCCACGAGCTTCTGGCCAGGTGTTTGCCCTGAGAAATGATCAGGCTGTGGAAGAGAATGCGAAAGTCATCGCAGGTACATTTCTGCTTTATGGTATACCTGCTCTTGTACTTATTGACACTGGTGCATCTCATTCCTTCATTTCTGCACGTTTTGTTAAGAGGCATAAGTTACCATGCATTGCACCAGACGTAGTGATGTCTATTTCTACTCCGACGGGCCAATCTGCTTTGGCTAAGCGTCTAGTGATGGGTTGCCCTTTAGAGTTCGAAGGGAACATTCTGTTAGCGAATCTCATGGTCCTGGCGATGGACGACTTTGATTGCATTCTGGGAATAGACATGTTGACTATCTACCGAGCTTCAGTGGACTGCTATCAGAGATTAGTACGCTTTCATCCGGAGGGGAGCGAGAGCTGGTTTTTCTATGGTGAGGGAGCGCGACCCCCAATGCCTTTGGTATCAGCTTTGAGAGCCTGTCGAGCTCTAGAGTCTGGCGGGGAAGGCTACCTTATCTATGCAGTTGATTTGTCCTCTGAGAGTATTGGGATAGAGAGCATTCCTGTTGTGGATGAATTTCCAGATGTGTTTCCTGATGAGATTCCGGGTTTTCCTCCTGCTAGGGAAGTCAAGTTTGGCATAGAGTTGGTGCCGGGTACTTTGCCTATTTCTAGAACACTGTATCGTCTGGCTCCGTCAGAGATGCGTGAGTTGAAGAATCAGCTACAGGATCTTTTGGACAAGGGGTACGTTCGTCCTAGTGTATCTCCTTGGGGAGCTCCTGTTCTCTTCGTGAAGAAGAAGGATGGACTGATGTGGCTGTGCATTGACTATCGGCAGCTGAATCGAGTCACTGTGAAGAACAAGTATCCGTTGCCTCGTATTGATGACTTGTTTGACCAGCTGCAGGGCACGTCAGTTTACTCCAAGATTGACTTGAGATCTGGGTATCATCAGTTGAGAGTCCGTGATCAGGACGTAGCCAAGACTGCATTCCGTACTCGCTATGGGCATTACGAGTTCCTAGTGATGCCATTTGGTTTGACCAATGCGCCGGCTATATTCATGGATCTGATGAACCGTGTCTTCAGAGAGTACTTGGACAAGTTTGTCGTGGTCTTCATTGACGACATCTTGGTTTATTCGCGTAATACGGAAGAGAATGTTTCTCACTTGCGGTTAGTACTACAGACTCTTCGATATGAGCAGTTGTACGCCAAGCTGAGCAAGTGTGAGTTCTGGATGGATAGAGTGGTCTTTCTTGGCCATATCATATCCAGGGAAGGGATTTCTGTTGATCCAAGCAAGATTGAAGCGGTACTTAATTGGTCGCGTCCGATGACAGTTGCCGAGATCCGTAGTTTTCTGGGTCTAGCAGGGTATTATCGTCGCTTCATTCTGAACTTCTCTCAGTTAGCTCGACCGTTGACGCAGCTTACCCGCAAGGGTGTGGATTTTGAGTGGTCCTCCGAGTGTGAGGAGAATTTCCGTGAGCTTCGACGGCGGTTGACTTCTGCGCCGGTGTTGGCATTACCGTCAGGATCTGGAGGGTATGTAGTTTACACGGATGCTTCTCTTCAGGGGTTAGGTTGTGTCCTGACTCAGAATGAGCATGTGATCGCATACGCTTCTAGACAGCTGAAGCTTCACGAGGACAACTACCATTGTGTTCGCTTTGAAGATCTGGCGTCATTATCTGTATGGCGAGAAATTTGAGATCTTCACCGACCATAAGAGTCTCAAGTATTTGTTCACTCAGGCAGAGTTGAACATGAGGCAGAGACGTTGGATGGACTTGCTTAAGGACTATGATTGCGAGATTAAGTACCATCCGGGAGCTGCTAATCTCACCGCTGATGCTTTGAGTCGCAAGGTGCGACTATCCGCACTTCATACTTGTTCGATGTCTAGTGCGATCAGTGACTGTTGTACTTCAGGTTATACCTTCAAGCATAAGAAAGGTATGCAGAGTATCCAGATGTTTGCGATATTATCTGAGGCAGCCTTGTATTCACGGATCCGAGATGCTCAGATGTCTGATTTGAAGAACCAGCGTTTAGCTCGTCTGGATTTCATTATCAGTCAGATGGCTTTATGTGTTTGTCTGGTAGGCTTGTGATCCCGCAGGATGAAGAGTTGCGAGAAGAGATTTTGTCTCAGGTGCATCGCACTAAGTTGAGTATTCATCTTGGGAGCAACAAGATGTATAAGGATCTACGTACTCGTTTCTGGTGGAAGGGAATGAAACGCAGTGTTTATCAGTTTGTTTTGAAATGTTTGGTGTGTCAACAAGTCAAGGCAGAGCACCGATGACCTGGAGGATTGCTTCACAGTCTGCCTATTCCGGAATGGAAATGGGAGTTTATCACTATGGAATTTGTGACCCATTTGCCGGTTTCCCCGAGGAACTGTGATGCTATCTGGGTTGTGGTGGACCGACTCACCAAGTCAGCGCATTTCATTGCCTATAGCCGAGAGTTTTCTATGGATCTCATGGCACGGATGTACATTCAGGATATCGTCCGACTTCTTGGAGTGCCTGTGAGCATTGTCAGCGATCGGGACCCCAGGTTCACTTCTAGATTCTGGGGGAGTGTTCAGCGTGCGATGGGTACTACTCTCAGTTTGAGTACAGCCTATCATCCGGAGACTGATGGTCAGTCAGAGTGCACTATCCGTACGTTAGAGGATATGCTTAGAGCGTGCGCCATGGATTTTGGTTCAGCCTGGCAGGATCATTTGCCGTTGATCGAGTTCGCTTACAACAACAGCTATCACACTAGTATTGGGATGGCACCTTTTGAGGCGTTGTATGGGCGACGTTGTCGTACTCCACTCTTCTGGGAAGAAGTGGGGGAGAGACAGGCTGAGGGACCTGAGTTTATCCAGCAGACGATAGATATTGTTGATCAGATCAAGAAACGGATAAAGACTGCACAGGATCGTCAGGCCAGTTATGCTAATATCAAGCGTAGGCCCTTGCAGTTATAGGTCGGGGAGAAAGTGTTTCTGAGAGTGTCACCTTTCCGCAAGATTCTCAGATTTGGCCTTAAGGGCAAGTTGTCTCCCAGATTTATCGGTCCGTTTGAGATCTTGGAGAGCATTGGCGATTTGGCTTATCGACTAGCTTTGCCACCATATCTATCCAGTATTCACGACGTTTTCCACGTATCTCTGTTGCGACGGTATGTGGCTGATGAATCTCATATTCTGCAGCGGTCTGAGATTCAGGTAGACAAAGATTTGACTTATGTTGAGAAACCTCTTCGTATCCTGGATTATAAGGATAAGGTTTTACGGAACAAAGTCATTCCTTTGGTTTTAGTTCAGTGGCAGCGCCGGGGAACTGAGGAAGCTACTTGGGAGCTCGAGGACAAGATGCGTAAAGACCATCCTGAGTTGTTTTGATTTCATTCTTTAAAGTTGTATTCAGTTGCAAACTCTGTAAACGTTTGATTTGAATAAAGAATGTTTCTGATTTCTGTATTTGCATTCGGTACTTAAGATCTGATTTCGAGGACGAAATATCTTAAGTGGGGGAGAATTTAGTAGCCCGTAACCAAATCAGTAATTAAGGAATTAATCATAATTACTTGGGTAGAGTTCGGAAGCTCCGAAGGTGAGATCGGAAGCTCCGATCAGGATCGGAAGCTCCGAACAGGATCGGAATCTCCGATCAATATTACGTCAGGCATGACGTGTGGCAAAATCGGAAGCTCCGATCAGGACCGGAAGCTCCGATCACCCTATCCGGAGTCAACAAGTGATATTTTGACATGTGGCAGATCAGGATCTTCGGAAGCTCCGATGGTAGGATCGGACGTTCCGATCGAGGTTCGGACGTTCCGATCAAGGATCGGAAGTTCCGATCGTTGTCTATAAATAGAAGGCCGAGGCTTCACTTTCATTTGCCAATTCCGAGTTCTCCTTTCCATTATAGTCCTTTTGGAGCTGTTCTAGTCTTCTTAGGCTTGGTCCGGTGGTCGGCGAGGCGTTCGGTAGTTGTAGCGGAGTTGTGCCCAAGTTCTGGAGGCATCGACATCAAATGGCTAACGACGGACGAAGGTATAACTTTTGCTTCCTATAAATATTTAGGAGTATGCAATAGCTTAGTTAAGGCTTTTAGAGCACTTTAATGATAGTAGTATCATCTGGCAGTGTAGAGCAGACTATAGGCGTGGACCTAGAGTTGGTAGAGCTTGCACTGTATTGAGATACGAAAGTACTGTTCGAGATATCCTGACTGAGTATGCATGTATTATGTGACTGCATGATTTATATGTCATGATATTATGCTGCATTCATTTGCATCTTGCTGTATCTCTTTCGAGATGTCTGTTAGTAGAGTTGTACCCTATCCTGTTAGTGGATGGACTTCCAACGATTTGGGTCCGGCGTATCCACGGTTATCTCGGTATGGGAGCCACCTCCTGAAGCGACGGCACAGCGTGCTACATACCAGGGCCCGGTCTATCTCTGTTATCTGATCCTTGACCTCGAGTCTATAGGGAGTTCACTTTGCATGCATGTATACTCATACTCTCGCACTGAGCGTTTTATGCTCACGTCTCGTACTCTGTATTTTCTGGACACCCTATTCCATGGGGCAGGTTTGCGCTTGGACGAGGAGTGTGGATCCAGGAGGGGCTAGTCAGTGGTTGGCCAGCTGGAGCTTCGCTTAGGTTTTATTACTGTTGTTTTGGGTTTATACAGCTATTCGATTTGGTTGTATATTATTGGATAAATTACAGATTCCTTTACTTGGGATTGTATAATGTTTATGGATTCCGCAGTTTTATTCTGATATCTGTTTAATTAAGTTAATTGCATGCATAAGTTCTGTTTAGTAGGTGATCCGGGTAATGGTCACTATATGGAAGGACCTATATCACTACCGACGCATCCGGCCACTGAGTATTCTACTCGTGATGATTCTACGGCCGTTCTTACTCAGATGAAGAAGCAGTGGAAGATGATGCGAGAACATATGACATATATGCATGACTTCACTGCCGCTCTCACCCAGAATTATCCGCCCACTGTTGTGCCTTATCCATCTCCTCCGTAGTGGTCTTCTGATGATACTTCTGCTGCTGCACCTTATTTCCATGGAGATGATGATGACGCCGAGTCCTGATGCTCTGTGTCGAAGGTATGAGTCCCTTGTTCTTTTTATTGTTTTTAATCATTAGGGACAATGATTACATTAAGTTTGGGGGGGTGAATCAATGTTTGATTTAGTTGTTTGGTTGAAAGTTGAGTTTTGAATTTCATAGATAAAATTTTTGTTGAGTTTAGTTGTTTTTGGTTGAGTTGAGTTGAATTTAAAAGAAGTTGAGAAATATTGGATGCATGGATGATGAAAAATATTTTTGTGCTATAACTGAAATCCATGATTGTCTACCTATCTGACAAATATTTTTGAAAATATGGAACCAATTAGATGAACAATTTCCTATATATTTTGTGATTAATACTTGAATCTGAATTTTGAGACATACAGACATAGATATGATTGAGGCATTGTTTGAAATTTTTGGGCCTAATTTTCATTGAATTTATCTTTAGATGCCTATTTGAGCCTACACTTGTATATTAGTACATTGAGGTACGAGAAAATCTGAATTTTTGTGAAAATCATCGTTAACTGCTGATGATTATTTTTTCTGCACTGATTGAGATTTGTATGATTTAATTGTGGATTGAGACTTGTCTAGAACTAGTTCGAATACTCTTCGAGGCGAAATACGGGCAAAACTGAGATTAGGAATGATTTAGGCAATTTTTCTGAATTCGTTTGAGCCTTTCAAGCTACCTATTAATATGTTATCCCTAGTACCTTGTTGAACTTTATTGAAAATCGAATGGCATGCGTGTAAACGTGTGATTAAACCCCCATTCGTCATTATTTCAAGGTCCTACATTGACTACCTGAATAGCCTATACACTATTTTCTACCTTTAAGGGAGTAATTTGAATGCTAAAATGTTTATGCTCCTAGTTTTATTTGTGAGAAAAAGGATTGGTGTGGTGGATGAATTGAAAAGATGAAAATAGGTAGTAAAAAAAAAAAGTTGAAATTGTTGGGAAAAAGAGAAAAAAGTTGTGAAAAAGAAGAGAACGTGAAAAAGTTGAAAAATCAATGAAGTGAATTGAAATAGAAGTGAATTGTGAAAGAAAAGGAGTTGAAATTAGAATTAGAGCATGAATGTGAATTACTCCTTAATTTGAATTCTTATCCTTCGTTTGTAGCCATGAGCCAGGTCTTACATTATAAGCTAAATAAGCCCTAGTGACCGAGTCTCAGTTGCCCAATATATTAGTGGAGAAGAGTTGCGAGAATTTAGCCTATGGACTGTTGATTGATGCTTTTAATGATTATGAATTTTGATCTAAACACTTACACGTTTATTCGTTGCATTTACCTATTTGTGAGTGTTTTTGATTTATATCCTATTTTTGATCCTATTGCTACCTTGAAAAGACCTCATGATCTATGAATGTTTGAATTGAATTCGGATGAAGGTGTTTTGAAACGTGAGTTGCGGAGATTGTGAGTTTATGCGGTTATTTTGTTCTGGCTGAAACTTTCAAGTGTTAGTAGGTTGGATATGATTGGATTTGATATTTTTGAAATCATTGTTTATGATATTGCTCCATAATATTTCTTGACTATTATTGTTTGTTTTTGAGAGAATGAGTTTTTGGAATATAATAATTTTGCTCGGGACTAGCAAAAGTCTAAGTTTGGGGGTATTTGATAAGTGTATTTTATACACTTAATTTATATATGATTTAATTGTTAAATATTTGTTTCGAGCAGATTTATGTGGGTATTTTGTTGTTTTTGTGTTTACAGTGAATTATGGAATTTTGTGGAGAAAAGAATAATTATTGAATTTATTTGGAGAAATAAATTAAAGAGAAAAGAATTGAGAAAGTTGAGAAGAAAATAGAAGAAACGTACAGAAGAGAAGAAGAGAAAGAATGAACAATGTTGGGTTTCTTATTGGGCTTTAAAAGTCAGCGCTTTATTTAGCGCTAATGAGGAGAGGAAGAAGAGCTAACGCGCATAATTGAAGATTTGAAAATTCGAGTTGAAGGCGCGCCCGCGCCGTTCTTAGAGCGCTCTCTGTAGCTGTTTGGAAAGTTTTATTATTTCGGGTAATTTTTATGGGCTTGTTTTTGTGGGCTTTTGCTGAGCGATATAAAAGAGATTCTTTGTCAGACAACTTGGGTGGAGCCGCCACAATATTTTACACGCACATCAGAGAATTGATCGTGATTTGCTGAGAAGATTTTTGAAGCTTAACTTGAACAACAAAGACGGAGTTTGATAGTCCGGACACGGCGTCGACGACGGATTTGTTTCTTATCTTTTATTTAATTCTGAACATGTTTGGATTTATTATTTATTGTTTTCAAAATTTTATTATGAACTAATTTTTATAGTCTAGAGGTCGGATGGAACCTGGTGTAGACGCTTTCATGAATTTTTGATTTTATTGAATTGAGTTTCTTCTAGATTAATTGTTATTTCTAGAATTGATTTTCGTTTCAATTATCTGATCAATAATTGATTTGTTATATTTATTTGAAATCATTGCTCGGGAGAGGGGATTTTGAATAGGACATTAGAAAATACACTGCTAATTATTTATACAGCTCGGGAGAGTGTAAGATTTTAACAGAGCTTTTAAAAAAAGAACATTGGTTTGTGATAGATCACTACGATAAATTCTTAATAGGTATATTGGAATTTAATTGTAGTTGATAAACATTATTTGTTGCTCGGGAGAAGGAAATAATATACGTAAGTGTTCTTGGCTATTAATCGATTGGAATTCATGAAGATTAATTAATTAGGATTGATTGTTGTTGAAACCAGGTGAAGTCTATACCTCTAGACCATTTTTCTCTGATTGATTTTTAATCTGAAAGTTGTGTGCGTGCTTTTAAATCATCTGATTATTTATTTTATTGCAAAATTCTCAAAGTTTGATTTTTTAGATAAAGTTTAGACTATTTTAATTACAAGTACTAAATCTTTTCATTTTACTCCCTGTGGGATCGATATCTGAATTATTCACTATATTAAAACTTGGCACTCGTACACTTGCGAGGAAATTTCACAACACATATCAAGTAAAGTTCATTCTCGAAATTCGATTCATCTTCTCTGACTATTCTTCCAATTCAAGAATAATATGTTGTACCTTTACCTCAAAAAGTACTCAAAGTCTTCTGATTATCTGTATTACAATTTAATAGTAAACCCAATGTTTCAATCTGAAACATTATTTCGTGGCTTACTGTTCTTATTGCAACGAATCTAATCACAATTCAGTGATTTGATCATACAGACAGATCATCGTATACAGTAATTTCAATAAATATGTTCATAACTACCACCTGTTTACCTCATCTATACTTTTTCATCATGATAGTTTCGCAAAATATTCTTTCAAATAATAATTTCATTTCAATTTCTGGAGTTTCTAAACTATCACTGAACTCATCTGGTCAACGATTTTCAACTTCATCAGAAACTCTCTATACGTTTAACTTCGAAAACGTACTAATTCTGTTACTTCTCTTTGTTTTATCTTCTGATAAAACAATTATTGAAAGAATCTTAAATTCATTGTTGTGCATTTTCTTCAAAATCTGATATTTTTTTCGGAAATATCAAGTACAATCAGATAATCAATCATAATAGAATTCATTCATTCTGATCTGAGGCTTCAATTCATATCTCAATCTGGCATTCTTTACTGAATTCTCATTGCTTCAGTGTACTTTCTGTGTTTCTTTCATATTCTGAACAGTTCTGGCTTACCTCCAATCGATAATCATTCTGATTGGTGATATATTCATCTGAATATTCAAACCATAATACACAGAAATCTGGAATCAATTCATCAGATGCCTATTTCATTCCTCATTTCTATCTCCAAATACCGACAATTCATATCATCTAACCCAAACATCATGGATCATATTCAAATTCTTCTATCAGTTACGAGACAACAATCTTAAAATACGCTGAAATATCATCAAAGGATCAATTATTCTCAAAATCAAAAGAAATAAATCAAGATTGAGAAAATCCCTCAATCAAGGTCATCCAAAAATCAAAACTTCTGGATAACAAACTCTGCACAGTGAAAACAACTCACTTGCATCTCATAACTCTGAATGAGTGAATAATTCAGGTGCCATGAATACTCAATATCAAATATTTCAAGAATCATATCTCCATTAATGTATCGATTCAGCATAATTAAAGAAAAAACTCAATTGCAACTGATTTTCATATTATCATCTAGCTTATAACCTCTAAACCCGTATTCAAGTCATAAACTCATCAATTCGCCATTCAATTCCAGTTCACAACTTAAACTACAGTCGACAATCTTACTGGAACATATCTATAATCTCTACTCATTGGCATAACTACCAATACTGGTTTAGATCTTGAACATATCTAGTGCATAGAATAACTTATTTCGGAACATTTCCGTAATCGAACATCATATACACTTAACCAAAATCAAAAAATCTTAATTCGAGATTCCATCACTATCATCATATTCATATGCACATCATGTTCTTGTTGATCTAATTCAATCGTTTCTTCTATTCATCAATTCTATTTCAGTTCTCCTTTGATCAGACTATTCATACTTCTCCTCAATAACTCGAGTTCTGATCAAGAATCAATTCTACTTCATTTTCACGGAATACATGCTTCCAATAAACTCAGATATTCAGGTAACATGTACTTCGTATAGCATAAAGCATACTGATTGGTTAAATCACAAAATCAAGTTATTCAATAATCTGAAACTATCACTAATCAGTACTTGGTTACAGTATCATCATCTATCATGCATCATAACCAAATCTTTCACATATGAACAACATCATGTTCAATTTCATTTCATCAAAGTAATAGTTTCATTCTTCAACTCAATTCACAAATTCTCTTTTCTGATACAGAGGTGATCGTATAATAAGCTTTCAGCTATCATATATCTATTGCACCAATAATAAACAGGTCAAAACAAAATAAATCAGTTGCTTGAAAGTTCATTCTCAGGTGCAATTTCATTCTGATCCTCTGTATACTTCTGGAACTATTTTTCATTTTGAATCTTCTTAAAATCTATGTTTCTTCGAACAGATTCTAGCATATCTGCCTAAACTATCATTACATTGATTGGTAGAATATCTTCCTCCACAATGAGTGCAATAATCTCTAACATCTTCTGTATTGAGAACTAGACTAATCTGTTTCGGTTCGCTAGAGTTAGAGAATTAACTTCCTATCTGCTTTGGAATTAGAAATTGTAACTAAAGTTGTGTTTATCTCACACACTGTAGCATATCTACAATTTCATTCATTCTGCCTTGTCATTCAACTTGAAAGAGTGGGTGCCCGGTGAGCCAACTTGTGGCTAAGGGCTTTGATGACTCTTTGTATAAACAATCTTTTGTTTAATATAATTTACACTTTTATTAATGGCAATGACTTTATCTTTCTTCATATTGTTATATTGTGATATACTATTGTTGTTTTGATAAAGACCTTGAATATACTATAGTGTATGTAAGATGTGGTAGAACATGGGGATGTCTATCATGAAACACATCTTATAGTCACTGTATATTCTAAACTGTTCCTAGTCGATTGAGCCGTCCGATAATAAGGATAAGGATCGCTCGAGATTGAGACTAGCATTTGCGATGTAGAGTACCACGTTTCATTGGTAAGGAACATAGAGATGTTCGAAGCATGCAAATGGATATTCATATGATGAATGATCGAACTACCCTATCCGGACTTTCCAAGTGGTTATCACTTATCGAGTGGATATAGTCCACGGTTTTGGTTGTACACCATTAGTCCTTACTACTTGAAACATCATTGAGACTCTATATGCTAGTAATGTGCTTTGTCTCGTTTACCGACTCTATTGGGGTCATCAGGTGTCGGGATTGGGTACAGTTACAACACATATAGGAGTCAATGCTTTGTTGTCAAGGATTCACCACATACTTGCGAGTGTGGATATCCTATGCGATCTGAGGAGATATTAGTGTGACGAATCTCTGGCCAGAGTACATGATGTGGTTTAAGAAATGGTTTCTTAGTAGCACATGCGATGTCACTATTTGATCTTCAAGATGTATTGCATAGTTATCGAATCTCGAACGACTCTCGATATACCAATGGTTGTTGATTCGATCGGGATATATGGATGAAGGGACCGTACTGTACGCTAACCAAAATCTATTGGTTCTTGTAGGCACTATCAGTGATACCTAGGGAATCATGGGGCGATGTTGCTAGGCGCTCATACCATGATTCGATGGGCAAGTCGGAAATTGTTGTTCCGAGTCACAAGGAGTTGTGAGCCCATGGCTAGCTGTATCCCTGAACCATTGAGGGTCACACAGTGTAATGGATTTTTAATCCCCGTTAAGATAGTTAAATTTAAAGAGTTAAATATAATGAACAAAGAAGTTGGACTTCTTAATTAAGAGTAGAGGAGTAAGATTTCCTAAAATGACATAGGGATGAGCATTTTTGGAAATCACTGAATTCGGATTCAGAAAAATTTATCTTGACTTTAAAAGGTGCAGAAATGGTTTCTATGCACATTGGTGAAATCGGTTTATCAATCGGAGTCACGATGAATTTTATATTAATTTCTGAACATGCGGGCTTTGCTTGTCGGGCTTGAACTTATGACTAATGGGCCCTAAGCTGTTAGTGGCCTACATTATATTTTTAAAACCCTAACTGCGTTTTTAATAAGTGGCCGCCCCCTCCCTCTGCTCGGAAAATCAAGCCTGTGAATTTTGAATTACTTTTTGGTTTAACGGATCAAATTCGTTAATTCTCTTCGTAGAAACTTCTGATAGATTTTCTAGTGAAATCTATCAGAGGGATTAAATATCCGTTCGTGGACCTGATTGAAGAACAGTTCGTCCATCAGTTCCAGGGATATACAACAAGAGCAGAGAAATCTGTTGGTGTCCAAAATCTCGATTCGAGATTAAAGGTAAAAATTTTATAATTGTTATTTAATTTTTACACACAATTTAATCGTAAGGTTGATACCTATTATGGAATCGTTCCATACAAAAATTTTAAACTTCCGCTGCACCGGGTATCAATCCTGATTGATCTGATCGCCACGTTATCCAACAGTGGTATCAGATCCAGGTTGCTCAGATCAAGCGATTAAATTAATCGATTGTACAGATTTTTTTTTTTTGGCCTCGGTTTTTGTAACAAAATAAATATTTTAAAAATAAAATTTTTTTTTTTTCGGGCAAAAACCCGGGCAGCGATCCAATCCCTAAACGCGCTGCACAGGGCAGCGATCGTCGCTGCCGTAGGGGCAGCCGGGCTGCCCGACCCGACCCCATTAGGGCGCGGGCAGCCCGGGAAAGTCCCGGGCGGCCCGCGGGAAAAATTAATTTTTTAATTTTTAAATTAAATTTTAATATGTTAAAATTCTATTTTTGGTCCGATCGAAAATCGTTTTTGATTGGTCCACGAGGCGTCGGATCGAATTGTTCGAGTCCGAAAATTTTAAAATTGATTTTTGGATAAATTTGAATTTTTGGAAAATTTAAATATTTTATCCGTTAAATTGAATTTTGAAATTAATTATTTTTGGTACAATTGATGATAAGATATGATCTTATGGATATATTGAGTAAAATATGATTTTATTTATAAAATTGGATTTTATAGATAAAATATGATTTTATTTGATAAAAAGATAAAATATGATTTTGTATGTAAAATAAGATTTTATGTATGAAATATGATTTTATCCTTTTAAATTTAAATTGCCATTGCATGTTATCCAATAAATTAATTTTGAATTAAATGTTATTGGATAAGGATGATCGATTGGCATGACCAATTTTGTAGGTGTATGTTAGGAATTTAAATTTGTTTTTATTGTTGTTGGTTTTATTAATGGGCCTGGTTTATGGCTCAATATGAATTGTCATATGTAATAAAAGTGGGATTGGTTTATGGCCCGTTCCCACCCCTTAAAATGTATCCCCTACTTGTCATTGTTATTTATTGTAAATACATTAGATTTAGTGGGAGATCAAGATTTGAAGATGGAGGTGGGCCCAGCAGACAATAAAGACAGAAGAAATGTAAATTGGAAGCAAATGTAATAGGATTGCATTGCATACTGCATATAACCTAGGATTGGACTAAGACTCGTGATTGGCAACCACGGGTCGATTAGAAATGGAATCGATCATCCTATATAATATGTGATATTATAGTTGTATGCATGTTTTAGACATAATTGTGTGAATCCGGCAAGCATACAAAATTTTAAAATGATGAGACAAATTTTCAAAATTAAAATCCCTCATTTTAAATATGATTTAAAATTGATATCAAGATAAATAAAGAAAATTTAAATTTGTTTAAATGTTCCTACCTTCCATCAACGATCAATGTATGAGATGCTACCCGTCGATATGGTCCGGCTCATATTATTGGGGTGGCCCGTTCGTCGGAAAGCTGTACATTGGATCGACACATGTTGTAAGTTGGGTGGAACTCCCATGGGATCGGCTCATATTATTGAGGATCCACATGGAGACCGTCCATCACAACTTAATATTGATGGGTCATCTTGACATGTCACAATAAACGGCGTCATATTATTGGGACCTTATTGGACATGAGGTAAAAACATGGATGTTGCTTTGGAAGCAATTGGGCTCTACCTTTTGAAAATTATGGTTGGCTGATATTATTCGGGACCATAGTTTGTCAATTGGACTCCATGTTCTCACTAAGGAAAACAGTTTCCCGTTTTCACTAGAGGGTAGTCAAATCGTTAAAATAGTGGGAGTGAGATTCATAAAATAAATTTCGCCTATTTTATGTCTTAGTAAATTGCTTAAACAATCACTGATATTTGTCTGTTTCTTTTCAGTATTTCATAAGATGAATTCGCGTAATCCACTTTTCTCGATCCTCGAACAAAATAAGTTGACTGGCGCAAACTATACGGAATGGTTCCGTAAGTTGAAGATTGTCTTGACTTCGGAGAAGATGCTCTACGTGTTAGAAAAATCTCCTCCGAAGGAAGCACCAGCTGACGTAAGTCCGGAGGAGTTAGCCAAACTTGATACATGGTGGGATCATGATATCAAGACCAAATGCTATATGCAAGCCTCGATGTCTGATGAACTCCAGAGGCGATTTGAGGACACCGTGAATGCTGCTGACATTCACGTTCAACTCAAGGAACTTTTTGGGGCTCAATCGAGGGCTGAAAGGTTCGCTACTGTAAAGGAGCTAATGACGTGTCGCATGCGTGAAGGGACTTCGGTCCGTGATCATGGGGTACGAGTGATTTGGCTCATACAGAAGTTGGTAACCCTTGATTTGGTGTTGGAGCATGAACTCAACGTGGACTTATTACTTCTGTCTCTTCCTTCTTCGTTTGACGGATTTGTGGTGAATTTCAATATGAACAAGATAGAGGTCTCCCTTGAAGAGATGGTCAATATGCTTGTGACATATGAATCCACATTAAAGAAGGATAAACCGGCTTTCTTGGTGCGCTCCTCTTCTTCTGCTAAGAAGGGGCCAAATACAAAGGGTAAGAAACGTTCTGCCCCACCCAAGAAAATCGAACCCGAGAAGAAGTACAAGACAAAGGCTTCAAACATGGGAAAATCCAAGGATGTTTGCCATTACTGCAAGAAGCCCGGTCATTGGAAGCGTAACTGCAAGGAATATCTAGAGCAGTTGCGAACTGCGAAGGGTATGTTCTATATTGAAATAAATGTTTCACTTAATACTACTTCTTGGGTATTGGATACCGGATGTGGATCTCACATTTGCAATGATTTGCAGGTGATGACAAGAAGTCGCAGGATTAGAATGGGTGAGACCCAGCTGAGGCTCGGAAATGGTTCCAGAGTTGAAGCAAAAGCCGTGGGAGATGTTTATTTAATTTTGCAGAACGGTTTTAAGTTACTTTTAAGAGATATTTTATTTGTTCCGGATTTGATTAAAAACATTATTTCTGTTTCTATGCTTGATAGAGATGGTTATTCTTGCAATTTTGTGAATGAGATTTGCAATATTTACAAGAATGAATGTTTAATTGGAAATGGACAACTTGAAAACGATCTATACAACTTAAAACTAAAAGAAGTTCCAATAAATTATGTTGATAAACCGGCAACAACAAACAAAAGGAAAATCGATGGTCAAAACCCGGCAAACCTTTGGCATGCTAGGCTAGGTCATATTTCCTCATGGAGGATGAACAAGCTAGTGGGAGAGGGCATGTTTGATATGTCTGATATTAACTCTCTACCTACTTGTGAATCCTGCCAGAAAGGAAAAATGACTAAATCTCCTTTTAAGGGGAAACCTGAGCGTAGTCAAAATCTGTTGGATTTGATCCATACAGATGTTTGTGGTCCATTTAGAGTTGGTACTCAATATGGCCACACCTACTTCATTACCTTTACTGATGATTATTCGAGGTATAGGTATTTATATTTAATGAAATATAAGTCTGAAGCATTTGAAAAGTTCAAAGAATTCAAGGCTGAAGTAGAAAACAAGCTAGGTAAAAGTATTAAAGCACTTCGATCGGATCGAGGTGGAGAATACTTAAGTACCGAGTTTTTGGACTATCTAAAAGAGAATGGGATTCTCTCTCAGTGGACTCCTCCTATGACACCACAGCTTAATGGTGTATCGGAGCGTCGTAATCGAACTTTGTTGGACATGGTTCGGTCCATGATGAGCTTCACTGAGCTTCAACCTTCGTTTTGGGGCTATGCGCTTTAAACGGCGGTATTGTTGTTGAACAATGTCCACACTAAAGCAGTGGACAAAATACCATACGAGTTATGGAATGGCAAAACTCCTAAGTATTCGTACTTGAGGATTTGGGGATGTCCTGCTTACGTGAAGCGGACAGTGGGAGACAAGTTGGATAGTCGATCCAGCTTATGTTATTTTGTAGGGTATCCGAAGAATTCAATCGGATATTATTTCTATTATCCTGCTGAAACAAAGGTTTTTGTTTCAAGGAATGCCACCTTCTTGGAGAAGGAGTTCTTATTGGATAAGAAAGGCGAGATGATGGAACTCGAAGAAATTCGAGAAGAACCCGAAATACAAAATAACGATCCTACACCTCAGGAACCATTGATGGACACGCCTGTACCTAGAAGATCCGAGAGGACTTCTAGACCTCCTATTCGATATGGTCTTCTTCTTGAAGGGGATCAAGATGAACCCGATGTTGGATATGATCCAAGAAACTTCAAGGAAGCAATTTCTGATGCGGATTCAAATTTATGGCTTGAAGCTATGCAGTCAGAAATAGATTCGATGCATACAAACCAAGTTTGGTCTTTAGTAGATCCTCCCGATGGAATTGTTCCAATAGGGTGTAAATGGATCTACAAGAGAAAGCTTGGGCCTGATGGTAAGGTATTGACCTACAAGGCGCGATTGGTGGTGAAAGGTTATACTCAAAGACAAGGAGTTGACTATGATGAAATCTTTTCACCAGTTGCAATGTTCAATTCCATAAGAATCCTTATTGCCATAGCTGCTTGGTATGACTATGAGATATGGCAAATGGATGTGAAGACTGCGTTTCTTAATGGAGACATTAAGGAAGAAATCTATATGAAGCAGCCTGAGGGGTACACATCCATGGGAAGCGAGCATAAGGTATGCAAGCTTCAAAAATCAATTTATGGTCTAAAACAAGCATCAAGAAGTTGGAACCAGAAATTTGATGAAACAATAAAAGATTTTGGTTTCATCAAGAATCCGGAGGAACCATGCGTGTACAAGAAAGTAGTTAAGGATGCTGTGACATTCTTAGTACTTTATGTTGATGACATCCTACTCATTGAGAATGATGTAGGGATGTTGCAGTCAACAAAGATATGGTTATCAGGTAGATTCTCGATGAAGGATTTGGGTGAGGCATCCTATATTCTAGGGATACAGATCTATAGAGATAGATCTAAGAGAATGATAGGACTCACTCAATCAACCTACATCGACACCATATTGAAATGGTTTTCAATGGATGGGTCCAAGAGAGGACATCTACCCATGTGTCATGGAGTTTCTCTATCCAAGTCTATGTGTCCCAAGACGGATGAAGAGATATAGAAAATGACACATGTACCATATGCGTCAGCCATAGGTAGTATCATGTATGGGATGATATCTACCAGACCGGATATAGCATTTGCTCTGAGTGTCACGAGCAGATATCAAGCTAATCCCGGTCAAATGCATTGGAAAGCCGTGAAGGACATTCTTAAGTACATACGAAGGACTAAGATTATGTTCATGGTATATGGAGGAAGAGAACTAAAATTGGAAGGTTATACCGACTCTAGCTTCCAAAGTGACGTGGATGACTCGAAGTCAACCTCTGGATTTGTGTTCATGCTCAATGGCGGTGCTGTCTCTTGGAAGAGTTCCAAGCAGGACACCACAGCGGATTCCACCACTGAGGCAGAATACATTGCAGCATCAACTGCTGCTAAAGAGGCCGTTTGGATGAGGAATTTCGTCCAAGAGTTGGGCGTTATTCCAGAAGTTGTTGGTCCAGTCCCGGTGTACTGTGACAACACGGGTGCCGTTGCTCAGGCAAAGGAACCAAGGTCTCATCAAAGATCCAAAAACGTACTGAGGAAATACCACATCATCCGGGAGATTGTGGAAAGAGGAGACATCACTGTCGAAAGAGTGGCCTCTGCAGACAATATCGCTGATCCACTTACTAAGCCCTTGCCAGGACCATTATTTGACAAACATCGCGAAGCAATGGGTCTACGTAGTATGACTAGTTGGCTATAGGGTAAGTGGGAGATTGAAAGAGTGGGTGCCCGGTGAGCCAACTTGTGGCTAAGGGCTTTGATGACTCTTTGTATAAACAATCTTTTGTTTAATATAATTTACACTTTTATTAATGGCAATGACTTTATCTTTCTTCATATTGTTATATTGTGATATACTATTGTTGTTTTGATAAAGATCTTGAATATACTATAGTGTATGTAAGATGTGGTAGAACATGGGGATGTCTATCATGAAACACATCTTATAGTCACTGTATATTCTAAACTGTTCCTAGTCGATTGAGCCGTCCGATAATAAGGATAAGGATCGCTCGAGATTGAGACTAGCATTTGCGATGCAGAGTACCACGTTTCATTGGTAAGGAACATAGAGATGTTCGAAGCATGCAAATGGATATTCATATGATGAATGATCGAACTACCCTATCCGGACTTTCCAAGTGGTTATCACTTATCGAGTGGATATAGTCCGCGGTTTTGATTGTACACCATTAGTCCTTACTACTTGAAACATCATTGAGACTCTATATGCTAGTACTGTGCTTTGACTCGTTTACCGACTCTATTGGGGTCATCAGGTGTCGGGATTGGGTACAGTTACAACACATATAGGAGTCGATGCTTTGTTGTCAAGGATTCACCACATACTTGCGAGTGTGGATATCCTATGCGATCTGAGGAGATATTAGTGTGACGAATCTCTGGCCAGAGTACATGATGTGGTTTAAGAAATGGTTTCTTAGTAGCACATGCGATGTCACTATTTGATCTTCAAGATGTATTGCATAGTTATCGAATCTCGAACGACTCTCGATATACCAATGGTTGTTGATTCGATCGGGATATATGGATGAAGGGACCGTACTGTACGCTAACCAAAATCTATTGGTTCTTGTAGGCACTATCAGTGATACCTAGGGAATCATGGGGCGATGTTGCTAGGCGCTCATACCATGATTCGATGGGCAAGTCGGAAATTGTTGTTCCGAGTCACAAGGAGTTGTGAGCCCACGGCTAGCTGTATCCCTGAACCATTGAGGGTCACACAGTGTAATGGATTTTTAATCCCCGTTGAGATAGTTAAATTTAAAGAGTTAAATTTAATGAACAAAGAAGTTGGACTTCTTAATTAAGAGTAGAGGAGTAAGATTTCCTAAAATGACATAGGGATGGGCATTTTTGGAAATCACTGAATTCGGATTCAGAAAAATTTATCTTGACTTTAAAAGGTGCAGAAATGGTTTCTATGCACATTGGTGAAATCGGTTTATCAATCGGAGTCACGATGAATTTTATATTAATTTCTGAACATGCGGGCTTTGTTTGTCGGGCTTGAACTTATGACTAATGGGCCCTAAGCTGTTAGTGGCCTACATTATAAATAAGTTATTACAGTACATAAATTACACACAACAGGTCACAAAATATTTTTAAAACCCTAGCTGCGTTTTTAATAAGTGGCCGCCCCCTCCCTCCCTCTGCTCGGAAAATCCAGCCTGTGAATTTTGAATTACAGTCTGGTTTAACGGATCAAATTCTTTAATTCTCTTCGTAGAAACTTCTGATAGATTTTCTAGTGCAATATATCAGAGGGATTAAATATCCGTTCGTGGACCTGATTGAAGAACAGTTCGTCCATCAGTTCCAGGGATATACAACAAGAGCAGAGAAATCTGTTGGTGTCCAAAATCTCGATTCGAGATTAAAGGTAAAAATTTTATAATTGTTATTTAATTTTTACACACACAATTTAATCGTAAGGTTGATACCTATTATGGAATCGTTCCATACAAAAATTTTAAACTTCCGCTGCACCGGGTATCAATCCTGATTGATCTGATCGCCGCGTTATCCAACACAACTTCAGTTCTATTCGACAAGGCTATGTCATTCATACAATATGTGGGGACCTCGGGTGCTAATCTCATCCTAGAGGGCGATTAATAACAAGAGATATTCAATTAGAATATTAATCTGCTTAAAAATCAAATAAATAATACAGGACATTTGGCGACGCAAAACCTTACATTTGGCGACGCAAAAACGCGTCGCGAAAAGATCGACAAATTTTTTATTTTTTTTAGATAACCCTTGACGCGCGGGCGCGCCTAGGGCTCGGACCAAGGCACCCAAATTGCCTTGGTTAGGCGCGGACGCGCCTCTGGGCTGGGCGGGCGCGCCTGGCCTACTGATTTGCCTTCCAAACAGCTGAAAAATGATGTCTTTGTCCCTGTTTTGATCCTCATACATTGACAAACATATATAGCATGAATTTAACATCAAAATCTAGATGAAAACATGCAAATCCATGAACTAACCAAGTAACTAAACAAGGAACTTGACATACAACCATAAGATCTTACATACTCTTATTCTTGACAACATACATATCTGTATGCTCAAATGTTCTTATTCTTGCCATTCATACAAGTCTTTATATGCAAGTGTTTATAACAAAACATAGACAAGATCTAAATACTAAGGTTGACATCAACTCTATTGCATAAACCCGAGTTCACCACATGCTACTCTTGCTCTCGTTCTTCTTACAACCTTCTTTGTCCTGTGCTCGCCCCATCTATTCCCATGCACACATACAAACATAGAAATAGCCGGATATCTCCGGTGAAAATTGAATCCCAGTATAAAACAACTATATCATGCATATCATAGAATTTAAAGAATTACTCACATAAACATCTCAACAAGAGTTAAACCAAGCTAGTGCAATGCATGATTTAAAAATTTTCTATCAAGTTCTATATCGGTTCTTGGGATCCCGGGGATGAAGAACACAACAAATCTCCCACCTACTCTCCCTTTCGGGGTGGCGTTGAACTCTTTTCCTGGACTTTGAAACACTATATCGGGTTTCTAGCAATAGGAGTCGATCTATCTCCTATGCTCCTCGATATATATCCAAACGTCCAAATTCTTTTGGCGAATCTACCATTAAAATTGCAAGGATTGTTGGCTCAATATGAATGCATCAAAATCTAGAAGCATAAGACTAAAAGCCAACTAATAACAAGTTAAATCAAACAAGCAAGTAAGTGTGCAAATACAACACATATAAGCACATAGTATGTGGTTTTGAAAAGGGCATTCAAGGAAACCTCTTGAATATTCAAAGCCCTTATTCTAAGGTTGTCTTATACCTTTCAAACTTGGTTTCAAAGATCTTCAAATCTGATCTAGCTGCACAACAAAACCTCAATCAAAATCTGCTCAACAAACTAAGTCTTGGAAGCTAATCTTCAAAGCAAACCTTGAACTATGCTATTCCGGTTTCTCCGTTGAATTCCCGAGTTCGATGACCTTCAAAACCAATCTGAAAATAGAGCATAGCAAGCTAATTATATCAGCAAGAACTTACATAATACTCAGCTCAAACAATCTAGACTCAACTTGATCATTTTTCAAACCGACGGCGTAACGGTACGAAATCGGTAACCAAAACTGAAATCTAACCAATCTATCAATCAAACCAACTTCATAGACATGATATACCAGCAAACATACTTCAATATACCAGCATATCAGCAGCTATAGTTTCGAAATACATGGTGTAAAATTCACAAGAAATACAAACGGCATCCAATCTTCGAACCGATTGCGATAATACAACACATAGAAGCTCAAGAACACATATCTAACATCAAATTCTGAGTTCTGTATCATCTCAATTTCGAAATATGCTGGATCATAAAGATACTTACACCAAATCGAAGCTCGTCTTTCAAGGATCATAGAACTATGCCCGGAATTTAATTCGATCGGACGGATCTTGAGATATTGAAGATTTAAGATAAAATTTCAAAGAATAAAATGGAAGCTCTCGGTTCTTGGCTGAAGATAATTGTTGAAATATGATATGTGTAAGTATATACACGTACAAGCTCAATTAAAAGCCAAGTGTCCCACTCAAAATCTGAAAATTGCACTTTGGCCCCTCACTTATTCACTAGTTGCAATTTGACCCTTGAAACTTCTTTTTAATTCAATTTCAATCCTAAATAATTTAAGAATATTAGAATTTAAATCTAAACTCCAAAAATTCTCAAATTAAATATTATCAAATTAAAATTAAATAATCTTCGGCCTTACAATTCTCCCCCTCTAAGATATGATTTCGTCCTCGAAATCTCATGCAATCTGTATGCATATAAGAGAAAGAAATAACAAAAATACTGAAGAAGACTCACATCGGTGAAATAGGTCTGGAAAGCATTGTCTCATATCTGATTCGACTTCCCAAGTTGCTTCTTCAACTCCATGTCTACTCCACTGAACTTTCATGAGAGGAATAGTCTTGTTTCTGAGTTTTTTGTCTTTCTGATCAAGTATCTATATCGGCTTCTCAAAGTAACTCAGAGTCTCATCTAATTCTGCTTCATCTGGCTGGAGAACATGAGAAATATCAGGCTGATACTTCCGCAGCATAGAAACATGAAAGACATCATGTATTCCAGAAAGAGCTGGAGGAAGAGCAAGTCTATAGGCAAGATTGCCTATCTTCTCGAGAATTTCGTAAGGACCGATAAATCGTGGAGATAACTTCTCTCTCTTGCCAAATCTGACAGTGCCTCTGAAAGGTGAGATCTTCAAGAACACTCTGTCCCCCTGTTCAAAACTCAAAGGCCTGCGTCTGACATTTGCATACTTGGCTTGTCGATCTTGTGCTATCTTCATTCTTTTCTGAATCAGTCTTACTTTCTCGGTCATCTCTCGGATCATATCTGGCCCAATATCAGGTGTCTCTGAAATATCATCCCAATAAATAGGAGATCTGCATTTCTTTCCGTACAATGCTTCAAATGGAGCCATCTCGATACTAGTCTGGTAGCTGTTATTGTACGAGAACTCCACAAGTGGTAATGAATCTTGCCAACTAGTGCCAAAATCTAGCACTACAGCTCTAAGCATATCCTCGAGTTTCTGGATAGTCCGCTCTGACTGTCCGTCAGTCTGAGGATGATATGCAGTACTCAAGTGCAATCGAGTACCAAGAGCTTGTTGCAAGCTGTGCCAAAAGTGAGATGTAAATCTAGGGTCTCGATCTAAAAAGATAGATTTAGGCACACCATGTAATCTTACCACTTCTCTGACATAAATCTCTGCCATCTGGTCATGCCTGTATGTCATTCTGTACGGAATAAAACAAGCTGATTTCGTCAATCTGTCGATAACTACCCAAACAACATCACAACCTCTGGATGAACGCGGTAGCTTCGTTACAAAATCCATAGAAATATGATCCCACTTCCATTCTGGAATAGGTAAGCTATGCAATAAACCACCTGGTTTCTTTCTTTCGGCCTTTACCTGCTGACAATTCAGACAATGAGATACAAACTCTGTAACATCAGATTTCATCTGTTTCCACCAATACTGAGTTTTCAAATCATTGTACATTTTTCTGCCACCAGGATGAACACTGTATCTGCTGCAATGAGCCTCTTCAATATCTGCCGTTTCAAATATGAAATATCTGGAACAACAAGTCTGTTATTCACATATAAAACACCATCTACACTAACCTTGTATTCAGACTGATGCCCTGATCTGACCATGTCAAAGGACATCTGAATACTTTGATCATTTCTCTGTGCTTCTTAAATTCTAACCGACAATTCTGGCTCAGCTTGAAGTGCACAAATTCTGATAAACTTCATATCTGTTTCAAATATCAATCCAGAAACACAGCAATCTTCTACCAATTTAGTGATACCTATCGTAGATAAGGATAAGGCACATACGTTTCAACTCAAGGCATCTGCAGCTGCATTGGACTTTCCCGGATAATATTTAATCTCACAGTCAAAATCTTTCAGTAAATCTTGCCATCTTCGTTGCCTCATATTCAGTTCAGACTGTGAAAATAGATATTTCAAACTTTTATGATCATAATAAATCTCAAATTTCTCACCATATAAATAATGTCGCCATATCTTCAATGCAAATACGATGGCTGCAAGTTCCAGGTCATGGATAGGATATCTGGTTTCGTGTGGTTTCAGCTGTCTCGAGGCATAAGCAATGACATGTCCTCGCTGCATAAGCACACAACCTAATCCCCTGTGAGAAGCATTACAATATACAGTAAAATCACCAGTACCTGAAGGAATAGTCAAAACTGGTGCACTCATCAATCTCTTCTTCAACTCAAGGAAACTGGCTTCACATGCTTCAGTCCAGACATACGGTGCATTCTTCTGAGTCAACTGAGTAATAGGCTTGGCAATACTGGAGAAATCTTTAATAAATCTATGATAATAACCTACTAAGCCCATAAAACTCCGTATCTCTGGTACAGATGTCGGTCTAGGCCAACTGATCACAGCTTCAATTTTGCTAGGATCAACAGAAATCCCATCTTCGGATATAATATGCCCAAGGAAGACCACTTTCTTCAACCAGAATTCACACTTTGACAGTTTGGCATACAAATTTTCTGTTCTCAAAGTCTTTAAAATAATTCTGAGATGCTCGGCATGATCACACAGATTCTTAGAATAAATCATAATATCATCAATAAAGATAATAACAAAGTCATCGAGATATTTCTGAAATACTCTATTCATAAGACCCATAAATACTGCTGGAGCATTCGTCAGACCAAACTGCATAACAATGTACTCAAAATGACCATACCTCGTTCTGAATGCGGTCTTCGATATATCTTCATCCCGAACTCTTAACTGATGATATCCGGACCTTAAATCAATCTTGGAATATACTGAGGAACCCTGCAACTGGTCAAACAAATCATCTATTCTAGGAAATAGATATTTATTCTTTACCGTCGCCTTGTTCAATTGCCGGTAGTCAATGCAAAGTCTCATTGAACCGTCTTTCTTTCGTACAAATAGAACCAGAGCGCCCCAGGGTGAAACACTCGGTCTAATGTACCCTTTTGCTAAAAGATCTTCAAGTTGGTCTTTTAACTCTTTCAACTCTATTGGTGTCATTCTGTAAGGTGCTTTAGAAATCGGTAACGTACCTGGCATCAATTCAATACTGAAGTCTATCTCCCGAGCTGGAGGTAATCCTGGAATTTCATCTGGAAAGACATCAGAAAACTCACTAACCACTAGCAGATTTGCCAATTCTGGGCTAGTTTTCAACACATCTACTGCATAAACAAGGAATCCCTCTGCTCCCTTCTGCAATAAACTAGTCATAGATAGAACTGATATCAAAGGTATTCGAGATCTCGAACCTTTACCATAGAATTTCCATTCCCCTGCCATTTCTGGTCTGAATCTCACAACTTTCTGAAAACAGTCTACGGTAGCCCTGTACTTGGTTAACATATCGATTCCGATAATGCAATCAAAGTCTGACAATCCAAGCACAATACAATCTATTTCTATCACATTACCTTCAAACTGTAGTATACAATTTCTGACAGATTTCACTGATACTATACCGCTCCCCAAAGGTGAAGATATAGATACTACAGCAGATAATGACTCAACAGGCAATGCATGTAATATAGCAAATTGTTCAGATATAAACGTATGGGATGCACCTGTATCTATGAGCACATAAGCAGGATAACCACAGAGAGTACAGTTACCTGCTATAACGTCGTCAGGTGCTGCCTGAGCCTGCTCTTCAGTCAAGGCAAAGACTCGAGCTTGTTGTCTTGGAGATTGATTCGTTGCTTGACTACCTCCTGCTCTATTCTGTTTCTGAGGCTGTGGCTGGAAGGAGTGTACAGTAGATGCTTGCCTTTCAGGCTGAGCCACTTATCATGATGACCCCGCACCTTGAGACCTCACAAGACCACGCTGTGGACACACCTTAGCAAAATGTCCTGGCTGATGACATATGTTGCAATTCCCAGACACACCTCTGCACTGATCACTAGGATGTCTTCCTCCGCATTTGTTGCAATACATTCATGTGTAGCCTGAACCCTGTCCAGCACTGCTCTGTCTTGGCCCACTAGAGCTGGATGAACCACTGCCTGACTTCTTATACTGCTTTCCTTTTGCTTTCAGATAATCTTTCTTACCACCGCTGCTGCTACCTCCTTCGAATCTAGGAAATGATTGTTGAAACTGAGCTTGGGGTTGTGATTGTCGTTGAGACTGTGCAACAAACGATGCTCCTCGTTGTTTAATCAAACCAGCCTCCGCTCCCTTTGTTCTATCAAGTGCATCAGCAAAGTTATTCGGCCTCCCAGAGTTCACAAGGGTAAAGACATCTGGATTCAGTCCATTGATGAACTGATCAGCTTTGGCTTCTTCACTTCAAGCTACATGTGGAGCAAACTTTAGTAATGTAGAGAACTTGGCAACGTACTCTTCTATATTCAGATTCCCCTGTTTCAGATTTGCAAACTCTGCACCCTTGTCCTTTCTGTACGACACTGGAAAGAAACGTTGATAAAATTCTTTTGTAAATACTTTCCAAGTGATAGTCGTACCTCGATTTTCAAGAGCTCTCTTGGTTGTTATCCACCAACTCTTGGCAACCTCGTGTAGTTGGTGCCCAATCAATCTGACTCTTCTGTCATCTGTATAATCTAGGGAATCAAACAACATTTCCATATCCTCTAACCAGCCTTCACATTCAACTGAGTTCTCGGTTCCTTTCAAAGTAGGCGGCTTGAAGGATTGAAATCTTTTCAATAAAGTCTCCATAGGTGTTGCTGTAACATCCATTGGATCATTGTATGTACTGCCCTGTTCTGGTCTAGGAGCTTCTGCAGCCTGTGGCACATCTGCCTGTTCTGGTGGAGGAACGACCAATGTCTATCTAGTAACCGGTGCTTGACGAGGAGGCATATCTGATATTCAAAAGGATTAGCACACAATTGTATCAATATATCAGACTTACCCATTCTGCTTCAGTCCCCCTCTGATTAGCATTTTCATGCCTTCTCTAGAGATCAAGTTCTGATTCAAAACCGTTTCTAATTCTTTCTCAAATAATACATGCTTGATAAAGCAATAAGGCATGCTTATAAAATCAATGCACATAATCATGTGATCAATTTAATCAAAAACAATAAATCATGCTAGCATAATCAATCAATCAAGAGGACTCGATCTACCCCGCTCGCTTATCTCTAATCAGTCCAGAACTTACGCTCTGATACCACCTGTTGTGGGGACCTCGGGTGCTAATCTCATCTTATAGGGCGATTAATAACAAGAGATATTCAATTAGAATATTAATCTGCTTAAAAATCAAATAAATAATACAGGACATTTGGCGACGCAAAACCTTACATTTGGCGACGCAAAAACGCGTCGCGAAAAGATCGACAAATTTTTTTTTTTTTTAGAGAACCCTTGACGCGCGGGCGCGCCTAGGGCTCGGACCAAGGCACCCAAAGTGCCTTGGTTAGGCGCGGCCGCGCCTCTGGGCTGGGCGGGCGTGCCTGGCCCTCTGATTTGCCTTCCAAACAGCTGAAAAATGATGTCTTTGTCCCTGTTTTGATCCTCATACATTGACAAACATATATAGCATGAATTTAACATCAAAATCTAGATGAAAACATGCAAATCCATGAACTAACCAAGTAACTAAACAAGGAACTTGACATACAACCATAAGATCTTACATACTCTTGTTCTTGACAACATACATATCTATATGCTCAAATGTTCTTATTCTTGTCATTCATACAAGTCTTTATATGCAAGTGTTTATAACAAAACATAGACAAGATCTAAATACAAAGGTTTACATCAACTCTACTGCATAAACCCGAGTTCACCACATGCTACTCTTGCTCTCGTTCTTCTTACAACCTTCTTTGTCCTGTGCTCGCCCCATCTATTCCCATGCACACATACAAACATAGAAATAGCCGGATATCTCCGGTGAGAATTGAATCCCAGTATAAAACAACTATATCATGCATATCATAGAGTTTAAAGAAATACTCAAATAAACATCTCAACAAGAGTTAAACCAAGCTAGTGCAATGCATGATTTAAAAATTTGCTATCAAGTTCTATATCGGTTCTTGGGATCCCGGGGAAGAAGAACACAACAAATCTCCCACCTACTCTCCCTTTCGGGGTGGCGTTGAACTCTTTTCCTGGACTTTGAAACACTATATCGGGTTTCTAGCAATAGGAGTCGATCTATCTCCTATGCTCCTCGATATATATCCAAACGTCCAAATTCTTTTGGCGAATCTACCATTAAAATTGCAAGGATTGTTGGATCAATATGAATGCATCAAAATCTAGAAGCATAAGACTAAAAGCCAACTAATAACAAATTAAATCAAACAAGCAAGTAAGTGTGCAAATAGAACACATATAAGCACATAGTATGTGGTTTTGAAAAGGGCATTCAAGGAAACCTCTTGAATATTCAAAGCCCTTATTCTAAGGTTGTCTTATACCTTTCAAACTTGGTTTCAAAGATCTTCAAATCTGATCTAGCTGCACAACAAAACCTCAATCAAAATCTGCTCAACAAACTAAGTCTTGGAAGCTAATCTTCAAAGCAAACCTTGAACTATGCTATTCCGGTTTCGCCGTTGAATTCCCGAGTTCGATGACCTTCAAAACCAATATGAAAATAGAGCATAGCAAGCTAATTATATCAGCAAGAACTTACATAAAGCTAAAACAATCTAGACTCAACTTAATCATTTTTCAAACCGACGGCGTAACGGTACAAAATCGGTAACCAAAACTGAAATCTAACCAATCTATCAATCAAACCAACTTCATATACATGATATACCAGCAAACATACATCAATATACCAGCATATCAGCAGCTATAGTTTCGAAATACATGCTGTAAAATTAACAAGAAATACAAACGGCATCCAATCTTCGACCCGATTGCGATAATACAACACATAGAAGCTCAAGAACACATATCTTACATCAAATTCTGAGTTCTGTATCATCTCAATTTCGAAATATGCTGGATCATAAAGATACTTACACCAAATCGAAGCTCATCTTTCAAGGATCACGGAACTATGTCCAGAATTTAATTCGATCGGACGGATCTTGAGATATTGAAGATTTAAGATGAAATTTCAAAGAATAAAATGGAAGCTCTTGGTTCTTGGCTGAAGAAAATTGTTGAAATCTGATATGTGTAAGTATATACACGTACAAGCTCAATTAAAACCCAAGTGTCCCACTCAAAATCTGAAAATTGCACTTTGGCCCCTCACTTCTTCACTAGTTGTAATTTGACCCTTGAAACTTTTTTTTAATTCAATTTCAATCCTAAATAATTTAAGAATATTAGAATTTAAATCTAAACTCCAAAAATTCTCAAATTAAATATTCTCGGATTAAAATTAAATAATCTCGGGCCTTACACAATATGTCAATCGTCAATAGTTAATCAAACATATTCTTTGAATTCAAGCCATAATTCAATCGTGAGCTTCATCATCCTTTACAATTCAAAGGATCGTAATAGGCTTGAAAATTCTAATAAGGCATTCCTCAAAATTTAAACTATTCAGTGTCTAGAGGGTATATTTTTCTTTCATTTCTATCTGTTGTGGCAAAGAACTATAAACAAAGTTATGTTCTAAGCACTTACCAAAAATCAATATACCTCTGCCCTCTTATCATTTATTCATCAAAATTCATCAGCTGATTGCTAGGTTTCGAAGTTGGTATTAAATCAATCGAATACTATATTCATCTGTAACTTCAAAACAAATGTGAACAACTGATCAAGTTCTTCAAACCAACTTCTACCTACAATAATATCTATTTCTTCGCTGATGTACTGTTCTGTTTCATTGGAAATACTTCGTTCAGCTGAGCCATACAATTCTGTTCGGTCTAACCATACCATTCTGTTCAGTCTGGCCATACTATGCTGTCAATCTGGGGTGCTTACATCACCCAAAGAACACTGTTCTCTTCAATTCTGGGTGCTTACCTCACCCGGGGAAATTCTTATAATAACATCGATAAGAATTCAAAAATTTACAAATCAGTAAATTAATCAATTCAATTTCAAAAGTAGATCAATAGCACATGCAATTTATTAAATCATCGAATCAAATACTGCATAATCATGCAATACTATAAATGCATGTGACTCACTCTACCCCGCTCAGCTTCTATCTCAGTCCAGAACCTACGCTCCGATACCACCTGTTGTGGGGACCTCGGGTTACTAATCTCTTTTTAGGGAAACTAATGATTAATTAAACAATTAATCAAACAATTAAAGAATAATAAATCAAGAGCAGAAATTTTTTTTTTTTTAAAATTCGGAGCCTCGCTCGATCGGGCAAAATCAGCCGATCGAGCGAGCTATAACATCAAACTCTCGGGTTCCAACTTTTCAAGGCCCCGCTCGATCGGTAACTTTCACCCGATCGAGCGGGAGAAACATGACAGAATAGATTTTGTTGCTGTCAATTCCGAGCATTCAATTCCAATCACCAAAGATCAACATGAATCATGGTTTATAAAATCTCAAACATGCATATCAACATGTATAAAGGTTCCAACTTTGTTGCTGTCAATTCCGAGCATTCAATTCCAATCACCAAAGATCAACATGAATCATGGTTTATAAAATCTCAAACATGCATATCAACATGTATAAAGGTTCAAGCATCAATTCATACGATTATTACATTAAACGAATCATTCAATAAACGTTAAAGTTGGAACTATACAAGATCTCACAAGTGTGTTTCAATTCATACTAGTTCTCACATGTTGATGTTTTACATCTATCATAGTTCATCTTAAACCCGAGTCCTCACTTGCTAAGTCTCGCTCCCGAGCTATCAATGTCCTCTCAGACTAGCTCCTGCCCCACCTGTTGTCATGCACACATACAAAACAAAACAACAGCCGGATAAACTCCGATGAGAAATCATCTCAGTATAACCAACATATCAAAAGCGTTAAATAAATCATATCGACTCTATTTATTCGACTCAACAATAGAGTAAATAACGCTTCTTTCGATCGATCGAGAATTGATTCATTTCACTTCGTTGCCATCAAGATTCATAACTGATCTTGACATGGATATCCATCTATCGAAGTCGTCTCAGACTTGAAAATAAGGTCGCCTCAGACCTTGGTAATAGAATCAATTCGTATATCATATCATATCATAATCATATCGACTCAAATGAAAGATCCACTACCTGGGATGGATCGACAACATCAAAATCAAATCAAAGCAATAAATACGAATGTGATTTTGGTGGGATAACTCAAGAAGAATCGATCTTGAGTTTCAAAGTCCCTGACTCTCGATGTCGTCATTATATCTTCGTATTTGTTCTGTTTTGAACACTTCAAATCTGAAACATAGCATCAAAACATTCATATCAATCTTCATTCTATTCAATCATTCCAAATTCAATTCAAAATCATCAATCTAACTTCATTCAAAATCATTTCAAAACTCAACTTCTTCTTATTCGGTACAACTCGGAGTCGTGAGTCGTTAGCCTTCAAAACTCATCTAAAACTGAGAAATAAAAATGCTATATCATCGATAACATTTCAAAGAATGTCTTATCTCAGTCATAGGCTATCAAAACGGTCCAAAAACACAAATCGACGGCGTAGCGATTAAAAATCAGTAACCGACAAAATATCGAATTCGAAGCTAACTTCTTTAACTGCATGACCGTGTGATATATCACTATAATCTCATCATACTAATCATACCATCAGCTATAATCATCGACTTACATACTGGAATTCATTTCAAGTTCATTCAATAATCAATATTCGATTCAGTTTCAATATCGTATCACATAAACATTGAATAACAAAATCATATCATCAAAATCTGATATCTATCGAATTTCAATCTTCAAAACTTGTCGAAGTAATTCAAAACTTACATCAAGTCGACGTACTCATCGCAAGGATTCCAGAACATCTTTCGGAATTGAAATTTGACGAGCAGATCAAAAGTTACGACGTTTTGAAAATCGGAAATCAAATGCATTTGAAAGGGTTTCGAGCTCTGTTCTCAAATGTCTGAAAACAATATTCAACACACACGTATTCATGCTGATAAATCTGATTAAAATCAGATATATGTATTGAATATTTTCAATTTAACCCCTCAAGTCTTCATTAATTGCAATTCAGTCCTCGCCCTTTATTTTAATTCAATTTCAATACAAAATAATTTAAGAATATTAGAATTTAAAATCGAAACTATAAATATTTCCAAATTAAATATACTCGGATTAAAATTAAATAAATTCGAATTAAATCAATAATCCCGGCCTTTTGCACTTCAGCCCATGAAACTTCGATATTTTCAACTCAGTCTCTGATCGGGTTTCATCGTCAAAATCAATCTTATTTAATTCTCAAAACATGGAATTTAATCTTAAATTCCATAAATATTCAAATCGAATATTTATTCTTTTAATTTATGAATTCTCGGAATTTAATTCTCAAAATCCGTAAATTCTCAAATTAAATATTTTCGGCTCGGAAATTAAATCTATCATTCCCATAACTTCTCAAATCAATATTAGCCCATAATATAGAATTTCATTCTCAAATCCCATAATTAAGAATTTAATATTTTCAGGTCTTACACACCTTGAACCCACATTTTTTAGTTGAGTTGAGGTTCTTAAAGTTGCATATTTGTGTGTGTGAGCATCGTCTTTGAGCCAAGCAATATTTTCAAAGGAAGTCGCTTCAATTGTTGCATGCAAAGTATTTTGAGTCGAGTCAAAGAAGGAAAGAAAAATATTTTTGAACAAAGTGAGTTGATTGTGACTGGACAAGGCAATGTGGGTTGGGTGATGCCTCTGGGGGATGCCTCACTCACTTGTCATAGACGTGTAGTAAGCGGCTGGGAAACATCCCAACTCCCCTACCAAAAGAGACGTGTAGTAAGCGGTTGTAACGCCCAGTTTTTATCTTAAATGAGTTTATTTGAGTTAATCGGAGATTTCAGAGTTCTAGAGCCGACTTGATTTTGATCAAGGTCCTTTTTGCAAAAAATGGATTTTTCAGGGACTAAAACGCAAATTGTGGATTTTATATATTATCTACAATTAGATTTTTAATTGGGAAGACTCACCTTCCTCCCCAAACCGTGAAGCACCATTGAAGCTTGGGGAAACGCCTTTCAAGCTTTTCCAATCTCGGTTTCCGGTCGATCCGTCCGTTAGAAATTATTTCTGAAAGCAGATTAGTGATCACTGCACTGAGAGCTCCGTTATATCGTAAGTTTTTCTACGATCGGATACATTATAGTTTTTGGATGTTGTTAGAATCGTTCTAGATTCGAGTATGTTGTTCTAGACAGAGTTCTGATCGTTTATTATCTGTCGGTTTTGAATTAGAGCGACGTTCGAATTTGTTATGATTTTTGGAAGCCATTTTCGAAAATGTGGATTTTGAGATTGATGGGTTTGCTTTGTTATTGTTGTTTTGGGCATTGGTATGAGGTTATATCAGTATTGAACTGCTGTCTGCGTTTCCGGTTTATTCAGTTTATAGCCGTTATGCCGTCGGTTTGAGTTTTGGGTTTTCTAATCATTTTTGTATTGATGGAAGCCTTGGCTTGTGAGTGATCGTGGTTGTTGATCAACTCTTGTATTCGTACAGATTCGTTGGAGTGTGTCGAGCCCTGTGTTAGCAGCATTGTTCGTCGAGAGTTGGACGAATAACGGTAAAGAGATTTCCTTGAACCGTTGTTTGTTGTTTAGGTTGTCTAGTTGTTGATACAATCTTTTGTTGTAGCTTGTCCGGAGTTGGATCTACGACATTGAAAGGTAAAAGCAGTCTTTGTAGCGGGATAGCATACTCGGGACAATTGGTTCTCGAGTTTCCCTTGGAATCACATATTGCATTGATACTGGTTCTAGTTTATGGAACCTGTATTTTGTTGATTATTTGAATGAATTATATGGCTAAGTTCCTTTTGTTTCCATATGCATTCATATTGAGACAACACTATTGTTTCGATGGGCAGAACAGCCTTTTGTTAGACGTTTGGGAGCTATATTCGAGTGGCCTAGGACGTAGTCGTTGCGCCTAGTGCTAGCATACTCATTATAGTTGCTCAAAGTCTAGAGGAGTGGGATACGTGGCACCACCTCGATTGGAAGAGTCGGTGAGTCGTCACGTGATCTCATCCTCGGGATCCCAAAAGCACAGCAGCAATCCTTTGTTATCAGATTTTATATCCCGGTTTAAAGACATACATTTCATTACGTTGTTATTGATTTTGTTGTTGTCTTGGAAGCATGTTTATTGTTGTATTACTTGATATGTTGCTTTTACTGGGATTATTATTCTCACCGATTATCCGACTGTTGCTTTGTTTTGTATGTGTACTTGGCAACAGGAAGGGCAGGATCAAGTCAGCATAGACCTGGTTAGCGTCCAGAGCCAGAGATAGAAGTGAGACTCGTTTAGAAGTCTAATCAGCATGTCAACCTAGTTATGTTTTGCGATCATGTTTAGTCATTCGAACATCTCGTATATGTTTTGTAAGCAAGAAACGATGTAGGTACTATCGAATTGAATGTTTCTCTTCCCTAAACCTTTCTTGTATTGTTATTGGAATGTCAAATACTCTTAATGCAAGTGTTTAGGTTTTGATTGAGTTTATTACAGTGCCTTAACTTCTCTGGGCGAGGGGACGGCGCGCGGCCTCTTTACGAGGTATGAGCGCGGGCGCGCTGGGTTTTGAGGGGCGTAGGCGCGGGCGCGCTGATGTCAGCGCGTGCGCGCGAGCCTCTTTTTTAAAAAAAATATTTTGGGTTCTTGTTTACTTTTCGCTTGTTGTCTGATATTAGTTGATTAGAAACGAGGTCTCACATTAAGTGGTATCAGAGAGTTAAGATTCTTGGTCGAACTAGAGTGAGCGGGTAGATCGAGTCTGCGTGTATTGGCTCCTCGCATGTGTTTGAATTATTTTAACTATGTACTTAATTCCATGCGAGCATGCTTTATTATTGAGAATTATTGAATTACATGGTTATGTGATTTAATTTATAAATCATGATCTACTTGAGATATAACTGTTTCTGTTATCGACTGGTATCCGGTATTCCAAGCGGTTGTAAGGGCACTGATTGTAGCGATTGAGATATCTCGTGTCCTAACCTTTGATTATCAGATGGGTCCTCGTCGAGTGATAAACAGAAACACACCGCCAGTTATCCCTGCGACTGAGCAGGCTAGCACTGAAGTTGATCAGTTGGATGCTTTAGCAACGCCTATGGAAACCTTGCTGAAGAGGTTTCAGTCATTCAATCCGCCATTATTGATGGGTTCAGAAAATCCAGTTGACTGCGAGAGTTGGTTGGATGATATTGATCAGCTATTCGATTCCATTGATTACACAGATGACCGCAGAATCAGGTTAGTTGTTCATCAGCTACGTGGGGTTGCTAAGAGCTGGTGGATCATGACAAAGAAAGCAATGGAGAGTAGAGGTACGGAAGTTACTTGGACTCTTTTTAAATCTGAATTTTATAAGTGGTTTTTCCCTATCTCGTACCGTAAAGATAAGGGAGCTGAGTTTGCCAACCTGAGGCAAGGGAATCTGAACATTGAAGAGTACGTAGCTAAGTTCAATAGTCTGTTGCGTTTTGCACCGCTAATTGCCGGAGATGAAGAAGCTAAGGCAGATCAATTCATAAATGGTTTGAACCCCGACGTCTTCACGTTGGTAAACACCAACAGGCCTAACAACTTTGCGGATGCTATGAATTACGCAAAGGGAGCGGAAGCAGGATTGTGGAGGCAAAGAGGTAACCAGGTAGCACCTCAGCAAAAGAGGCAGTATCAGAACCCACCATCTCAGTATCAGAATCAGCCACCGCAGCATCAGAACCAGCAGCAAAGGTATGAAGGTGGAAACAGTGGGGGAAACAGAAAAGACTATTGGAGAACGCGACGATCAGATCAATCAGGATTGATACCCGGTGCAGCGGAAGTTTAAAATTTTGTATGGAACGATTCCATAATGGGTATCAAAACCTTACGATTAAATTGTGTGTGTAAAAATTAAATAACAATTATAAATTTTTACCTCCAATCTCGAAGCGAGATTATGGACACCAACAGATTGCTCTGCTGTTGTTGTATATCCCTGGAACTGATGGACGAACTGTTCTTCAATCAGGTCCACGAACGGATAATTAATCCCTCTGATAGATTGCACTAGAAAATCTATCAGAAGTTTCTACGAAGAGAATTAACGAATTTGATCCGTTAAACCAGACTGTAATTCAAAATTCACAGACTGGATTTTTTCGAGCAGAGGGGAGGGGGGGCGGCGGCCACACTCAATAAAATTAGGGTTTTTCGAAAATTATTTTGTGACCTGTTGTGTCTAATTTCTATACTGCAATAACTTATTTATAATGTAGGCCACTAACAGCTTAGGGCCCATTAGTCATAAGTTCAAGCCCGACAAGCAAAGCCTGCATGTTCAGAAATTAATATAAAATTCATCATGACTCCGATTGATAAACCGATTTTACCAATGTGTACAGAAACCATTTCTGCACCTTTTAAAGTCAAGATAAATTTTTCTGAATCCGAATTCAGTGATTTCCAAAAAATGCCCATCCCTATGTCATTTTAGGAAATCTTACTCCTCTACTCTTAAATAAGAAGTCCAACTTCTTTGTTCATTAAATTTAACTCTTTAAATTTAACTATCTCAACGGGGATTAAAAATCCATTACTCTGTGTGACCCTCAATGGTTCAGGGATACAGCTAGCCGTGGGCTCACAACTCCTTGTGACTCGGAACAACAATTTCCGACTTGCCCATCGAATCATGGTAAGAGCGCCTAGCGACATCGCCCCATGATTCCCTAGGTATCACTGATAGTGCCTGCAAGAACCAATAGATTTTGGTTAGCGTACAGTACGGTCCCTTCATCCATATATCCCGATCGAATCAACAACCATTGGTAAATCGAGAGTCGTTCGAGATTCGATAACTATGCAATACATCTTGAAGATCAAATAGTGACATCGCATGTGCTACTAAGAAACCATTTCTTAAATCACATCATGTACTCTGGCCAGAGATTTGTCACACTAATATCTCCTCAGATCGCATAGGATATCCACACTCGCAAGTATGTGGTGAATCCTTGACAACAAAGCATCGACTCCTATATGTGTTGTAACTGTACCCAATCCCGACACCTGATGACCCCAATAGAGTCGGTAAACGAGTCAAAGCACAGTACTAGCATATAGAGTTTCAATGATGTTTCAAGTAGTAAGGACTAATGGTGTACAACCAAAACCGCGGACTTTATCCACTCGATAAGTGATAACCACTTGGAAAGTCCGGATAGGGTAGTTCGATCATTCATCATATGAATACCCATTTGCATGCTTCGAACATCTCTATGTTCCCTACCAACGAAACGTGGTACTCTGCATCGCAAATGCTAGTCTCAAACTCGAGCGATCCTTATCCTTATTATCGGACGGCTCAATCGACTAGGAACAGTTTAGAATATACAATGACTATAAGATGTGTTTCATGATAGACATCCCCATGTTCTACCACATCTTACATACACTATAGTATATTCAAGGTCTTTATCAAAACAGCAATAGTATATCACAATATAACAATATGAAGAAAGATAAAGTCATTGCCATTAATAAAAGTGTAAATTATATAAAACAAAAGATTGTTTATACAAAGAGTCATCAAAGCCCTTAGCCACAAGTTGGCTCACCAGGCACCCACTCTTTCAATCTCTCACTTGCCCTAAAGCCAACTAGTCATACTACGTAGACCCATTGCTTCGCGATGTTTGTCAAATAATGGTCCTGGCAAGGGCTTAGTAAGTGGATCAGCGATATTGTCTGCAGAGGCCACTCTTTCGACAGTGATGTCTCCTCTTTCCACGATCTCCCGGATGATGTGGTATTTCCTCAGTACGTGTTTGGATCTTTGATGAGACCTTGGTTCCTTTGCCTGAGCAACGGCACCCGTGTTGTCACAGTACACCGGGACTGGACCAACAACTTCAGGAATGACGCCCAACTCTTGGACGAAATTCCTCATCCAAACGGCCTCTTTAGTAGCAGCTGATGCTGCAATGTATTCTGCCTCAAAGGTGGAATCCGCTGTGGTGTCCTGCTTGGAACTCTTCCAAGTGACAGCACCGCCATTGAGCATGAACACAAATCCAGAGGTTGACTTCGAGTCATCCACGTCACTTTGGAAGCTAGAGTCGGTATAGCCTTCCAATTTTAGTTCTCTTCCTCCATATACCATGAACATATTCTTAGTCCTTCGTAAGTACTTAAGAATGTCCTTCACGGCTTTCCAATGCATTTGACCGGGATTAGCTTGATATCTGCTCGTGACACTCAGAGCAAATGCTACATCCGGTCTGGTAGATATCATCCCATACATGATACTACCTATGGCTGACGCATATGGTACATGTGTCATTTTCTCTATCTCTTCATCCGTCTTGGGACACATAGACTTGGATAGAGAAACTCCATGACACATGGGTAGATGTCCTCTCTTGGACCCATCCATTGAAAACCATTTCAATATGGTGTCGATGTAGGTTGATTGAGTGAGTCCTATCATTCTCTTAGATCTATCTCTATAGATCTGTATCCCAAGAATATAGGATGCCTCACCCAAATCCTTCATCGAGAATCTACCTGATAACCATATCTTTGTTGACTGCAACATCCCTACATCATTCCCAATGAGTAGGATGTCATCAACATAAAGTACTAAGAATGTCACAGCATCCTTAACTACTTTCTTGTACACGTATGGTTCCTCCGGGTTCTTGATGAAACCAAAATCCTTTATTGTTTCATCAAATTTCTGGTTCCAAATTCTTGATGCTTGTTTTAGACCATAAATTGATCTCTGAAGCTTGCATACCTTATGCTCGCTTCCCATGGATGTGTACCCCTCAGGCTGCTTCATATAGATTTCTTCCTTAATGTCTCCATTAAGAAAAGCAGTCTTCACATCCATTTGCCATATCTCATAGTCATACCAAGCAGCTATGGCAATAAGGATTCTTATGGACTTGAACATTGCAACTGGTGAAAAGGTTTCATCATAGTCAACTCCTTGTCTTTGAGTATAACCTTTCGCCACCAATCGCTCCTTGTAGGTCAATACCTTACCATCAGGCCCAAGCTTTCTCTTGTAGATCCATTTACACCCTATTAGAACAATTCCATCGGGAGGATCTACTAAAGACAAAACTTTGTTTGTATGCATAGAATCTATTTCCGACTGCATAGCTTCAAGCCATAAATTTGAATCCGCATCAGAAATTGCTTCCTTGAAGTTTCTTGGATCACATCCAACATCAGGTTCATCTTGATCTCCTTCAAGAAGAAGACCATATCGAATAGGAGGTCTAGAAGTCCTCTCGGATCTTCTAGGTACAGGCGTGTCTATCAATGGTTCCTGAGGTGTAGGATCGTTATTTTGTATTTCGGGTTCTTCTCGAATTTCTTCGAGTTCCATCATCTCGCCTTTCTTATCCAATAAGAACTCCTTCTCCAAGAAGGTGGCATTCCTTGAAACAAACACCTTTGTTTCAGCAGGATAATAGAAATAATATCCGATTGAATTCTTCGGATACCCTACAAAATAACATAAGGTGGATCGACTATCCAACTTATCTCCCACTGTCTGCTTCACGTAAGCAGGACATCCCCAAATCCTCAAGTACGAATACTTAGGAGCTTTGCCATTCCATAACTCGTATGGTGTTTTGTCCACTGCTTTAGTGTGGACGTTGTTCAACAACAATACCGCCGTTTCAAGCGCATAGCCCCAAAACGAAGGTGGAAGCTCAGTGAAGCTCATCATGGACCGAACCATGTCCAACAAAGTTCGATTACGACTGTAGTAGCCCGTGCCCAAATTGAGTAATTAAAGGATTAATGCTAATTACATAAATTGGGGATTGGACGGATCGGAAGCTCCGAAGGGACGATCGGAAGCTCCGATCGGGATCGGAAGCTCCGATGAGGATCGGAGGCACCGATGATATTACGTCATCCATGACGTGTGGCTGGATCGGAAGCTCCGATCAGGACCGGAGGCTCCGATCACCCCTATCCGGAGTCATCAAGTGATATTTTGACACGTGGCAGATCAGGATCTTCGGAAGCTCCGATGGCAGGATCGGACGTTCCGATCGAGGTTCGGACGTTCCGATCGAGGATCGGAGGCTCCGATCGTTGTCTATAAATAGAAGGCCGAGACTTCATTTCTCCTTGCCAATTCCGGATTTCCTCTCTTTTTCTAGTCATATTCGAGCTGTTCTAGTCTTCTTAGGCTTGGTCCGGAGGTCGGAGAGGCGTTCGGTAGTCGTAGCGGAGTTGTGCCCAAGTTCTGGAGGCATCGACATCAAAGGGCTAACGACGGACGAAGGTATAGCTTTTGCTTCCTATAAATATTTAGGAGTATGCAATAGCTTAGTTAAGGCTTTTAGAGCACTGTAATGATAGTGGTATCATTTCGCTGTGTAGGCGGACTTTAGGCTTGGACTTAGAGCTGGTAGTGCCTACCTGGTATTTGAGGTACGAAAGTACTGTTCGAGATATCCTGACTGAGTATGCATGTATTATGTGACCGCATGATTTATATGCCATGATATTATGCTGCATTCATTTGCATCTTGCTGTATCTCCTTCGAGATGTCTGTTAGTAGGGTTGTACCCTATCCTGTTAGTGGATGGACTTCCATCGATTTGGGTCCGGTGTTTCCACGGTTATCTCGGTATGGGAGCCACCTCCTGAAGCGACGGCACAGCGTGCTACATACCAGGGCCCGGTCTGTCTCTGTTATCTGATCCTTGACCTCGAGTCTATAGGGAGTTCACTTTGCATGCATGTATACTCATACTCTCGCACTGAGCGTTTTATGCTCACGTCTCGTACTCTGTATTTTCTGGACACCCTATTCCATGGGGCAGGTTTGCGATTGGACGAGGAGGGTGGATCCAGGAGGGGCTAGTCAGTGGTTGGCCAGCTGGAGCTTCGTCTAGGCTTTATTACTGTTGTTTGGGTTTATACAGCTATTCGATTTGGTTGTATATTATTGGATAATTACAGATTCCTTTTCTTGGGATTGTATAATGTTAATGGTTTCCGTAGTTTTATTCTTATATCTGTTTTATTAAGTTAATTGCATGCATAAGTTCTGTTTAGTAGGTGATTCGGGTAAGGGTCACTACATTTATGGTATCAGAGCATGCAAAAGATTTCTTGGGATTTAGTCTCATCTTGAGGTATTTTTGTAGATGTCAAATCGTGACGACCAGAGTTCTCATGGCAGTGTTGGTGGGCGTTGGGGTGATGCCGACCGGGAGCCTCGTCGAGAACGGCGTCATCGTCACCATGACGACGAGCGTTTCACTGTGCGTCGATTCTTAGCTATGGGTCCTAAGCCCTTAGTTGGAGGTGAGTCTCCGGAGGATGCGGAGAACTGGTTAGACCGCATGGAGACGACTTTTCAGACTTTCCAATGCACCGATGAGCAGAAGGTGGAGACCCTTGGCTATCTTCTGGATGGGCGTGCGTGCAGGTGGTGGAGGTTTACTTCTGCACCTTTTGTTGCGGCGAGAGGAGTGGCCACCTGGGCCGAGTTTCGCACAGCTTTCCAAAAGCGGTATTTTCCTCCTGCACTCCGACAGTCGAAGGCAGGCGAGCTACTGAGTCTGCGACAGGGAACTATGTCTATCGATGAGTATTAGCAGAGGTTCTTTGATCTGCTATCCTATTGCCCCGAGATTGCTGATAGCTCAGAGATGAAGTATAATATGTTCCTTCAGGGCCTTAACCCTGAGATCCATGACTGTGTGGCGGTTGGTGACGACATGTCCTACGAGGGTTTGGTGAGCCGTTGTCACCAGGCGGAGGACAGCATTCGGCGGAACAGGTCTTTCTCTCAGTCGAGACCTGCTAGTTCTTTGGGTCCCCATGCCCAAACTTTCAAGAAGTCTGGATCTACTTCTTCCTCTGGTTCGGGAGGTGTTGTCCGTTTCGGTAAGAAGGACAAGTGTGATCACTGTGGGAAGAACCATCCATCCGACAAGTGCCGCAGAGCTTCTGGAGCTTGTTTCCGTTGTGGAGAGACTGGTCATATCCGGAGGGATTGTCCACTGTCTGGGGGAGGCGGTTCTGGTTCTGGTTCAGGATCTGGTTCTCAGGCTACCGTACAGCAGAGGTCACAGGGACAGTCTGCTGGGAGTTCACATTTGAGGCCACGAGCTTCTGGCCAGGTGTTTGCCCTGAGACATGATCAGGCTGTGGAGGAGAATGAGAAAGTCATCGCAGGTACATTTATGCTTTATGGTATACCTGCTCTTGTACTTATTGACACTGGTGCATCTCATTCCTTCATTTCTGCACGTTTTGTTAAGAGGCATAAATTACCATGCATTGCACTAGACGTAGTGATGTCTGTTTCTACTCCGACGGGCCAATCTGCTTTGGCTAAGCGTCTAGTGATGGGTTGCCCTTTAGAGTTCGAAGGGAACATTCTGTTAGCGAATCTCATGGTCCTGGCGATGGACGACTTTGATTGCATTCTGGGAATAGATGTGCTGACTACCTATCGAGCTTCAGTGGACTGCTATCAGAGATTAGTACGCTTTCATCCGGAAGGGAGTGAGAGTTGGTTTTTCTATGGTGAGGGAGCGCGACCCCCGATGCCTTTGGTATCAGCTTTGAGAGCCTGTCGAGCTCTAGAGTCTGGCGGGGAAGGCTACCTTATCTATGCAGTTGATTTGTCCGCTGAGAGTATTGGGATAGAGAGCATTCCTGTTGTGGATGAATTTCCAGATGTGTTTCCTGATGAGATTCCGGGTTTTCCTCCTGCTAGGGAAGTCGAGTTTGGCATAGAGTTGATGCCGGGTACTTCGCCTATTTCTAGAGCACCGTATCGTCTGGCTCCGTCAGAGATGCGTGAGTTGAAGAATCAGCTACAGGATCTTTTGGACAAGGGGTACATTCGTCCTAGTGTATCTCCTTGGGGAGCTCCTGTTCTCTTCGTGAAGAAGAAGGATGGGTCGATGCGGCTGTGCATTGACTATCGGCAGCTGAATCGAGTGACTGTGAAGAACAAGTATCCGTTGCCTTGTATTGATGACTTGTTTGATCAGCTGCAGGGTACTTCTATTTACTCCAAGATTGACTTGAGATCTGGGTATCATCAGTTGAGAGTCCGTGATCAGGACGTAACCAATACTGCATTCCGTACTCGCTATGGGCATTACGAGTTCCTAGTGATGCCATTTCGTTTGACCAATGCGCCGGCTATATTCATGGATCTGATGAACCGTGTATTCAGGTAGTATTTGGACAAGTTTGTCGTGGTCTTCATTGACGACATCTTGGTGTATTCGCGTAATACGGAAGAGCATGTTTCTCACATGCGGTTGGTACTGCAGACTCTTTGAGATGAGCAATTGTACGCCAAGCTGAGCAAGTGTGAGTTCTGGATGGATAGAGTGGTTTTTCTTGGCCATATCATATCCAGGGAGGGGATTTCTGTTGATCCAAGCAAGATTGAAGCGGTACTTAATTGGTCGCGTCCGACGACAGTTGCTGAGATCCGTAGTTTTCTGGGTCTAGCAGGGTATTATCGTCGCTTCATTCTGAACTTCTCTCAGTTAGCTCGACCGTTGACGCAGCTTACCCGCAAGGGTGTGGATTTCGAGTGGTCCTCCGAGTGTGAGGAGAATTTCCGTGAGCTTCGACGGCGGTTGACTTCTGCGCCGGTGTTAGCATTACCGTCAGGATCTGGAGGGTATGTAGTTTACACGGATGCTTCTCTTCAGGGGTTAGGTTGTGTCCTGACTCAGAATGGGCATGTGATCGCATACGCTTCTAGACAGCTGAAGCTTCACGAGGACAACTACCCAGTCCATGATTTGGAGTTGGCAGCCATTGTGTTCGCTTTGAAGATCTGGCGTCATTATCTGTATGGCGAGAAATTTGAGATCTTCACCGACCATAAGAGTCTCAAGTATTTGTTCACTCAGGCAGAATTGAACATGAGGCAGAGACGTTGGATGGACTTGCTTAAGGACTATGATTGCAAGATTAAGTACCATCCGGGAGCTGCTAATCTCACCGCTGATGCTTTGAGTCGCAAGGTGCGACTATCCGCACTTCAGACTTGTTCGATGTCTAGTGTGATCAGTGACTGTTGTACTTCAGGTTTTACCTTCAAGCATAAGAAAGGTATGCAGAGTATCCAGATGTTTGCGATATTATCTGAGCCAGCCTTGTACTCGCGGATCCGAGATGCTCAGATGTCTGATTCGAAGACCCAGCGTTTAGCTCGTCTAGCTAACGAGGGTAGCTCGTCTAGATTTCATTATCAGTCAGATGGCTTTCTGTGTTTGTCTGGTAGGCTTGTGATTCCACAGGATGAAGAGTTGCGAGAGGAGATTTTGTCTCAGGCACATCGCACTAAGTTGAGTATTCATCCTGGGAGCAACAAGATGTACAAGGATCTACGTACTCGTTTCTGGTGGAAGGGAATGAAACGCAGTGTTTATCAGTTTGTTTCGAGATGTTTGGTGTGTCAACAGGTCAAGGCAGAGCACCGACGACCTGGAGGATTGCTTCACAGTCTGCCTATTCCTGAATGGAAATGGGAGTTTATCACTATGGACTTTGTGACCCATTTGCCGGTATCCCCGAGGAACTGTGATGCTATCTGGGTTGTGGTGGACCGACTCACCAAGTCAGCACATTTCATTGCCTATAGCCGAGAGTACTCTGTGGATCGCATGGCACGGATGTACATTCAGGAGATCGTTCGACTTCATGGAGTGCCTGTGAGCATTGTCAGCGATCGGGACCCCAGGTTTACTTCTAGATTCTGGGGGAGTGTTCAGCGTGCGATGGGTACTACTCTCAGTTTGAGTACAGCCTATCATCCAGAGACTGATGGTCAGTCAGAGCGCACTATCCGTACGTTAGAGGATATGCTTAGAGCGTGCGTCATGGATTTTGGTTCAACCTGGCAGGATCATTTGCCGTTGATCGAGTTCGCTTACAACAACAGCTATCACACTAGTATTGGGATGGTACCTTTTGAGGCATTGTATGGGCGACGTTGTCGTACTCCACTCTTCTGGGAAGAAGTGGGGGAGAGACAGGCTGAAGGACCGGAGTTTATCCAGCAGGCGATAGACATTGTTGATCAAATCAAGAAACGGATTAAGACTGCACAGGATCGTCAGGCCAGCTATGCTAATATCAAGCGTAGGCCTTTGCAGTTCGAGGTCGGGGAGAAAGTGTTTCTGAGAGTGTCACCTTTCCGCAAGATTCTCAGATTTGGCCTTAAGGGCAAGTTGTCTCCCAGATTTATCGGTCCGTTTGAGGTCTTGGAGAGCATTGGCGATTTGGCTTATCGACTAGCATTGCCACCGCATCTATCCAGCATTCACGACGTGTTCCACGTATCTCTGTTGCGACGGTATGTGGCGGATGAATCTCATATTCTGCAGCGGTCTGAGGTTCAGGTAGACAAGGATTTGACTTATGTTGAGAAACCTCTTCGCATCCTTGATTATAAGGATAAGGTTCTACGGAACAAAGTCATTCCTTTGGTTTTAGTTCAGTGGCAGCGCCGAGGCACTGAGGAAGCTACTTGGGAGCTTGAGGACAGGATGCGTAAAGACCATCCTGAGTTGTTTTGATTTCATTCTTTAAGTTGTATTCAGTTGCAAACTCTGTAAACGTTTGTTTGAATAAAGAATGTTTCTGATTTTTGTATTTGCATTCGGTACTTAAGATCTGATTTCGAGGACGAAATATCTTAAGTGGGGGAGAATGTAGTAGCCCGTGCCCAAATTGAGTAATTAAAGGATTAATGCTAATTACATAAATTGGGGATTGGACGGATCGGAAGCTCCGAAGGGACGATCGGAAGCTCCGATCGGGATCGGAAGCTCCGATGAGGATCGGAGCCACCGATGATATTACGTCATCCATGACGTGTGGCTGGATCGGAAGCTCCGATCAGGACCGGAGGCTCCGATCACCCCTATCCGGAGTCATCAAGTGATATTTTGACACGTGGCAGATCAGGATCTTCGGAAGCTCCGATGGCAGGATCGGACGTTCCGATCGAGGTTCGGACGTTCCGATCGAGGATCGGAGGCTCCGATCGTTGTCTATAAATAGAAGGCCGAGACTTCATTTCTCCTTGCCAATTCCGGATTTCCTCTCTTTTTCTAGTCATATTCGAGCTGTTCTAGTCTTCTTAGGCTTGGTCCGGAGGTCGGAGAGGCGTTCGGTAGTCGTAGCGGAGTTGTGCCCAAGTTCTGGAGGCATCGACATCAAAGGGCTAACGACGGACGAAGGTATAGCTTTTGCTTCCTATAAATATTTAGGAGTATGCAATAGCTTAGTTAAGGCTTTTAGAGCACTGTAATGATAGTGGTATCATTTCGCTGTGTAGGCGGACTTTAGGCTTGGACTTAGAGCTGGAAGTGCCTACCTGGTATTTGAGGTACGAAAGTACTGTTCGAGATATCCTGACTGAGTATGCATGTATTATGTGACCGCATGATTTATATGCCATGATATTATGCTGCATTCATTTGCATCTTGCTGTATCTCCTTCGAGATGTCTGTTAGTAGGGTTGTACCCTATCCTGTTAGTGGATGGACTTCCATCGATTTGGGTCCGGTGTTTCCGCGGTTATCTCGGTATGGGAGCCACCTCCTGAAGCGACGGCACAGCGTGCTACATACCAGGGCCCGGTCTGTCTCTGTTATCTGATCCTTGACCTCGAGTCTATAGGGAGTTCACTTTGCATGCATGTATACTCATACTCTCGCACTGAGCGTTTTATGCTCACGTCTCGTACTCTGTATTTTCTGGACACCCTATTCCATGGGGCAGGTTTGCGATTGGACGAGGAGGGTGGATCCAGGAGGGGCTAGTCAGTGGTTGGCCAGCTGGAGCTTCGTCTAGGCTTTATTACTGTTGTTTGGGTTTATACAGCTATTCGATTTGGTTGTATATTATTGGATAATTACAGATTCCTTTTCTTGGGATTGTATAATGTTAATGGTTTCCGCAGTTTTATTCTGATATCTGTTTTATTAAGTTAATTGCATGCATAAGTTCTGTTTAGTAGGTGATCCGGGTAAGGGTCACTACAACGACGCTCCGATACACCATTCAGCTGTGGTGTCATAGGAGGAGTCCACTGAGAGAGAATCCCATTCTCTTTCAGATAGTCCAAAAACTCGGTACTTAAGTATTCTCCACCTCGATCCGATCGAAGTGCTTTAATACTTTTACCTAGCTTGTTTTCTACTTCAGCCTTGAATTCTTTGAACTTTTCAAATGCTTCAGACTTATATTTCATTAAATATAAATACCCATACCTAGAATAATCATCAGTAAAGGTAATGAAGTAGGTGTGGCCATATTGAATACCAACTCTAAATGGACCACAAACATCTGTATGGATCAAATCCAACAGATTTTGACTACGCTCAGGTTTCTCCTTTAAAGGAGATTTAGTCATTTTTCCTTTCAGGCAGGATTCACAAGTAGGTAGAGAGTTAATATCAGACATATCAAACATGCCCTCTCCCTCTAGCTTGTTCATCCTCCTTGAGGAAATATGACCTAGCCTAGCATGCCAAAGGTTTGCCGGGTTTTGGCTATCGATTTTCCTTTTGTTTGTTGTTGCCGGTTTATCAACATAATTTATTGGAACGTCTTTTAGTTTTAAGTTATATAGATCATTTTCAAGTTGTCCATTTCCAATCAAACATTCATTCTTGTAAATATTGCAAATCCCATTCACAAAATTGCAAGAATAACCATCTCTATCAAGCATAGAAACAGAAATAATGTTTTTAATCAAATCCGGAACAAATAAAACATCTCTCAAAAGTAACTTAAAACCGTTCTGCAAAATTAAATAAATATCTCCCACAGCTTTAGCTTCAACTCTGGAACCATTTCCGAGCCTCAGCTGGGTCTCACCCATTCTAAGCCTGCGACTTCTTGTCATCACCTGCAAATCATTGCAAATGCGAGATCCACATCCGGTATCCAATACCCAAGAAGTAGTATTAAGTGAAACATTTATTTCAATATAAAACATACCCTTCGCAGTTCGCAACTGCTCTAGATATTCCTTGCAGTTACGCTTCCAATGACCGGGCTTCTTGCAGTAATGGCAAACATCCTTGGATTTTTCCATGTTTGAAGCCTTTCTTGTACTTCTTCTCGGGTTCGATTTTCTTGGGTGGGGCAGAACGTTTCTTACCCTTTGTACTTGGCCCCTTCTTAGCAGAAGAAGAGGAGCCCACCAAGAAAGCCGGTTTATCCTTCTTTAATGTGGATTCATATGTCACAAGCATATTGACCATCTCTTCAAGGGAGGCCTCTATCTTGTTCATATTGAAATTCACCACAAATCCGTCAAACGAAGAAGGAAGAGATAGAAGTAGTAAGTCCACGTTGAGTTCATGCTCCAACACCAAATCAAGGGTTACCAACTTCTGTATGAGCCAAATCACTCGTACCCCATGATCACGGACCGAAGTCCCTTCACGCATGCGACACGTCATTAGCTCCTTTACAGTAGCGAACCTTTCAGCCCTCGATTGAGCCCCAAAAAATTTCTTGAGTTGTACGTGAATGTCAGCAGCATTCACGGTGTCCTCAAATCGCCTCTGGAGTTCATCAGACATCGAGGCTTGCATATAGAATTTGGCCTTGATATCATGGTCCCACCATGTATCAAGTTTGGCTAACTCTTCCGGACTTATGTCAGCTGGTGCTTCCTTCGGAGGAGATTTTTCTAACACGTAGAGCATCTTCTCCGAAGTCAAGACAATCTTCAACTTACGGAACCATTCCGTATAGTTTGCGCCAGTCAATTTATTTTGTTCGAGGATCGAGAAAAGTGAATTACGCGAATTCATCTTTATGAAATACTGAAAAGAAACAGACAAATATCAGTGATTGTTTAAGTAATTTACTAAGACATAAAATAGGCGAAATTTATTTTATGAATCTCACTCCCACTATTTTAACGATTTCACTACCCTCTAGTGAAAACAGAAAACTGTTTTCTTTAGTGAGAACATGGAGTCCAATTGACAAACTATGGTCCCGAATAATATCAGCCAACCATAATTTTCAAAAGGTAGAGCCCAATTGCTTCCAAAGCAACCTCCATGTTTTTACCTCATGTCCAATAAGGGCCCAATAATATGACGCCGTTTATTGTGACATGTCAAGATGACCCATCAATATTAAGTTGTGATGGACAGTCGCCATGTGGATCCCCCAATAATATGAGCCGATCCCATGGGGGTTCCACCCAACTTACAACATGTGTCGATCTAATGTACAGCTTTTCGACGAACGGACCCCCCCAATAATATGAGCCGGACCGTATCCGCGGGTAGTATCTCATACATTGATCGTTGATGGAAGGTAGGAACATTTAAACAAATTTAAATTTCCTTTATTTATCTTGATATAAATTTTAAATCATATTTAAAATGAGGGATTTTAATTTTGAAAATTTGTCTCATCATTTTTAAAATTTTGTATGCTTGCCGGATTCACACAATTTTGTCTAAAACATGCATACAACAATAATATCATATATTATATAGGATGATCGATTCCATTTCTAATCGACCCGTGGTTGCCAATCATGAGTCTTAGTCCAATCCTAGGTTATATGCAGTATGCAATGCAATCCTATTACATTGTGCTTCCAATTTACATTTCTTCTGTCTTTATTGTCTGCTGGGCCCACCTCCGTCTTCAAATCTTCATCTCCCACTAAATCTAATGTATTTACAATAAATAACAATGACAAGTAGGGGATACATTTTTAAGGGGTGGGAACGGGCCATAAACCAAGCCCACTTTTATTACATATGACAATTCATATTGGGCCATAAACCAGGCCCATTAATAAATCCAACAACAATAAAAACAAATGTAAATTCCTAACATACACCTACAAAATTGGTCATGGCAATCGATCATCCTTATCCAATAACATTTAATTCAAAATTAATTTATTGGATAACATGCAATGGCAATTTAAATTTAAAAAGGATAAAATCATATTCCATATGTAAAATCTTATTTTACATACAAAATCATATTTTATCTTTTTATCAAATAAAATCATATTTTATCTATAAAATCCAATTTTATACATAAAATCATATTTTACTCAATATATCCATAAGATCATATCTTATCATCAATTGTACCAAAAATAATTAATTTCAAAATTCAATTTAACGGATAAAATATTTAAATTTTCCAAAAATTCAAATTTATCCAAAAATCAATTTTAAAATTTTCGGACTCGAACAATTCGATCCGACGCCTCGTGGACCAATCAAAAACAATTTTCGATCGGACCAAAAATAGAATTTTAACATATTAAAATTTAATTTAAAATTAAAAAATTAATTTTTCCGCGGGCCGCCCGGGACACTCCCGGGCTGCCCGCGCCCCAAAGGGCTCGGGCCGGGCAGCGACGATCGCTGCCCTGGGCAGCGCCGTGCGCATCGCTGCCCGGGTTTTGCCCGAAAAAATTTTTTATTTTTAAAATATTTATTTTGTTTCAAAAACCGAGGCTTAAAAATTTTTTGTACAATCGATTAATTTAATCGCTTGATCTGAGCAACCTGGCTCTGATACCACTGTTGGAGAACGCGGCGATCAGATCAATCAGGATTGATACCCGGTGCAGCGGAAGTTTAAAATTTTATATGGAACGATTCCATAATGGGTATCAAAACCTTACGATTAAATTGTGTGTGTAAAAATTAAATAACAATTATAAATTTTTACCTCCAATCTCGAAGCGAGATTATGGACACCAACAGATTGCTCTGCTGTTGTTGTATATCCCTGGAACTGATGGACGAACTGTTCTTCAATCAGGTCCACGAACGGATAATTAATCCCTCTGATAGATTGCACTAGAAAATCTATCAGAAGTTTCTACGAAGAGAATTAACGAATTTGATCCGTTAAACCAGACTGTAATTCAAAATTCACAGACTGGATTTTTCCGAGCAGAGGGGAGGGGGGCGGCGGCCACACTCAATAAAATTAGGGTTTTCGAAAATTATTTTGTGACCTGTTGTGTCTAATTTCTGTACTGCAATAACTTATTTATAATGTAGGCCACTAACAGCTTAGGGCCCATTAGTCATAAGTTCAAGCCCGACAAGCAAAGCCCGCATGTTCAGAAATTAATATAAAATTCATCATGACTCCGATTGATAAACTGATTTCACCAATGTGTACAGAAACCATTTCTGCACCTTTTAAAGTCAAGATAAATTTTTCTGAATCCGAATTCAGTGATTTCCAAAAAATGCCCATCACTATGTCATTTTAGGAAATCTTACTCCTCACTCTTAAATAAGAAGTCCAACTTCTTTGTTCATTAAATTTAACTCTTTAAATTTAACTATCTCAACGGGGATTAAAAATCCATTACTCTGTGTGACCCTCAATGGTTCAGGGATACAGCTAGCCGTGGGCTCAAAACTCCTTGTGACTCGGAACAACAATTTCCGACTTGCCCATTGAATCATGGTAAGAGCGCCTAGCAACATCGCCCCATGATTCCCTAGGTATCACTGATAGTGCCTGCAAGAACCAATAGATTTTGGTTAGCGTACAGTACGGTCCCTTCATCCATATATCCCGATCGAATCAACAACCATTGGTAAATCGAGAGTCGTTCGAGATTCGATAACTATGCAATACATCTTGAAGATCAAATAGTGACATCGCATGTGCTACTAAGAAACCATTTCTTAAATCACATCATGTACTCTGGCCAGAGATTCGTCACACTAATATCTCCTCAGATCGCATAGGATATCCACACTCGCAAGTATGTGGTGAATCCTTGACAACAAAGCATCGACTCCTATATGTGTTGTAACTGTACCCAATCCCGGCACCTGATGACCCCAATAGAGTCGGTAAACGAGTCAAAGCATAGTACTAGCATATAGAGTCTCAATGATGTTTCAAGTAGTAAGGACTAATGGTGTACAACCAAAACCGCGGACTTTATCCACTCGATAAGTGATAACCACTTGGAAAGTCCGGATAGGGTAGTTCGATCATTCATCATATCAATATCCATTTGCATGCTTCGAACATCTCTATGTTCCCTACCAATGAAACGTGGTACTCTGCATCGCAAATGCTAGTCTCAAACTCGAGCGATCCTTATCCTTATTATCGGATGGCTCAATCGACTAGGAACAGTTTAGAATATACAGTGACTATAAGATGTGTTTCATGATAGACATCCCCATGTTCTACCACATCTTACATACACTATAGTATATTCAAGGTCTTTATGAAGAAAGATAAAGTCATTGCCATTAATAAAAGTGTAAATTATATAAAACAAAAGATTGTTTATACAAGGAGTCATCAAAGCCCTTAGCCACAAGTTGGCTCACCGGGCACCCACTCTTTCAAAGATCAGTACAAAGCAAGAGGTAAACAGTTCAAAAGGCAGGGGAACAGTTCGTCTAGTTCCAGTGGTTCGAAGCAATTCGGTTCAGGACAGAGTTCTGGATCTTCAGCCATGTACTGCAGCAAGTGTGGGGGAAGACACTCACCGGATCAGTGTGTGGGAGCCTTTGGCAATTGTAACACCTGTCAGCAATCGGGACACTTCTCTAAGGTGTGCCCACAACGTAACAGAGATAGAGCTCAGAGTGGGAGTTCGTCTAGACCTGCAGCTCAGCCTGAGAGGCAGTCTTCTGCAGTTCACTCTTTCCAGCCCCAGCAGCAGAACAGACAGGGACGTAACACTACTGCAAACCAGCCTCCGAGACAGCAGGCACGAGTTTTCGCCTTGATAGAGGATCAGACTCAGGCAGCACCTGACGATGTTATAGCAGGTAACTGTTCGATTTTCGGTTATTCTGCTCATGTTTTGATAGATACAAGTGCTTCCCATTCCTTTATCTCTGAGAAATTTGTGTTATTGCATGCTTTGCCGACTGAATTGTTGCCTACAGTAGTAGCTGTTACTTCACCTTTGGGTGGAGGAATTGTTTCTGTCAGACTAGTCAGGAACTGTGAACTTTCTTTCGAGGGGAATTTGTTAGAATTCGACTGTATTGTGCTTGGGTTGTCAGATTTTGATTGTATTGTCGGTATAGATGCTTTAACCAAGTACAGGGCAACAGTCGATTGTTTTCTGAAAGTTGTCAGGTTCAGACCTGAAATGGCAGACGAGTGGAAATTCTTTGGTAAGGGTTCTCGATCTAGAATTCCGTTGATTTCAGTGTTATCTATGACTCGTTTGTTACAGAGAGGTGCAGAAGGATTTTTGTTTTGTGCGGTTGATGTACTGAAATCTAGCCCAGCTTTGGTTGAATTACCAGTGGTTAGAGATTTTGCTGATGTGTTTCCGGAAGATGTTCCTGGATTGCCACCCATTCGAGAGATTGAATTCAGCATTGACTTAGTGGCAGGTACTCAACCTATTTAAAAAGCTCCTTATCGTATGGCACTTGTTGAATTGAGAGAGTTGAAGGAGCAGCTTGAGGATTTAATTGCCAAGGGATACATCAGACCTAGTGTGTCGCCTTGGGGTGCTCTTGTGCTTTTTGTTCGGAAGAAGGATGGTTCTATGCGGCTCTGTATCGACTACCGCCAATTGAATCAGGCTACAGTTAAGAACAGGTATCCTTTACCCAGAATAGATGACCTTTTTGATCAACTGCAGGGTTCTTCTGTCTACTCTAAGATTGATCTGAGGTCAGGTTATCACCAATTGAGAGTGCGAGAGGAAGACGTTTCTAAGACAGCATTCAGAACGAGGTATGGTCATTTTGAGTTTATAGTCATGTCGTTCGGTTTGACTAACGCTCCAGCGGTTTTTATGGGTTTGATGAACCGTATCTTTCAGTGTTATTTAGATGAGTTCGTCATTATCTTTATCAATGATATTCTTATCTACTCGAAGAACCGTACTGACCATGCAGAGCACTTGAGGACCGTACTGCAGATTTTGCGAGTTGAGCAGTTGTTTGCCAAGCTGTCTAAGTATGAATTCTGGTTAGATCGAGTTGTCTTTCTCGGTCATATCATTTTTGGAGATGGGATTTCTGTCGATCCCAGCAAGATTGAAGCGGTTATGAATTGGCCTAGACCTACTTCAGTGCCGGAGATCCGAAGCTTCATGGGTTTAGCTGGTTATTACCGGCGTTTCATCGAGGGTTTCTCGTCTATTGCCAAGCCTATTACCCAGCTGACTCAGAAGAATGCGCCTTTTGTTTGGACTCCAGATTGTGAGGCTAGCTTTGTTGATCTGAAGAGGAGACTGACCAGTGCTCCAATTCTTTCTATTTCGAAGGGTACTGGAGGTTTCACAGTCTATTGTGATGCTTCTAACCGAGGCTTGGGTTGTGTTCTGATGCAGCATAAGCATGTGATAGCGTATGAATCGAGGCAGCTGAAACCGCACGAGACTCGTTATCCGGTTCATGATCTTGAACTAGCTGCGATCGTCTTTGCTCTGAAGATCTGGCGTCACTATCTTTATGGTGAGTCTTTCGAGATCTTTTCTGACCATAAGAGCCTTAAGTACTTGTTTTCACAGGCAGAGCTGAATATGAGACAGAGAAGATGGTTAGATCTGTTGAAGGATTTCGACTGTGAAATCAAGTATTATCCGGGAAAGTCGAATGCAGTTGAAGATGCCTTGAGCCGAAAGCTATGTTCTTTATCTCTTTCTACTATTGGTGTTTCTCAGTTGATCGATGATTGTTGCACTTCTGGTTTAAAGTTTGAAACAGATAGGGAGACTATCAGAGTGTTTGCTATTCAAGCCGAACCGGAGTTGTTTGTTGCAATCAGAGAAGCACAGAAGTTTGAGACGAGCATTCAGGTTTCAGTAGAGAAAGTCAGATCTGGGCATCAGTCTGAATTCCAGGTTAGAGATGATGTACTGTATGTGAATAACCATATTGTTGTGCCTGATATTTCGGAGTTGAGGCAGCGTATTCTTTGAGAGGCTCATTGCAGTCGGTTTAGTATTCATCCTGGAGGTCGTAAGATGTACAACGATCTGAAGATTCAGTTTTGGTGGAAGAGAATGAAGAGCGACGTAGCGAGGTTTGTATCTCGGTGTTTGAATTGTCAGCAGGTGAAAGCAGAACGGAAGCGACCAAGAGGTCTATTGCACAGTCTATCTGTTCCTGAATGGAAGTGGGATCACATTTCCATGGATTTCATCACGAAGCTACCACAATCCGTTCGAGGATGCGATGCCATTTGGGTAGTGATCGACCGATTGACGAAGTCTGCGTGTTTTATTCCGTACAGGATGACGTATCGTCATGATCAGATGGCTGAGTTCTATGTTAGCAATGTTGTGAGACTGCATGGTATGCCGAAGTTGATCGTTTCAGACAGAGATCCTAGATTCACTTCTCACTTCTGGCACAGTCTTCAGGGGGCACTTGGTACTCGATTGCATCTGAGTACAACTTATCATCCTCAGACCGATGGACAGTCAGAGCGGACTATCCAGACGTTAGAGGATATGCTGCGAGCGGTAGTGCTAGACTTTGGCACTAGTTGGCAGGATTCTTTGCCTCTTGTCGAGTTTTCTTACAACAACAGCTTCCAAGCGAGTATCGGTATGGCGCCTTTTGAGGATTTGTATGGTAATAAGTAACGATCTCCATTGTTTTGGGATGAATAAAGTCAGCTCAAGATAGACAGGCGAAGTATGCGAATGTCAGGCGTAGACCTCTGAGTTTTGATCAGGGAGACCGAGTCTTTCTGAATATTTCACCTTCTAGAGGCACTGTTAGATTTGGGAAGAGAGGAAAGTAATCTCCGAGATTCATCGGTCCGTACGAGATTCTCAAGAAGATAGGCGATCTTGCCTACAGACTTGCACTTCCTCCGTCTTTATCGGGTATTCACGACGTTTTTCACGTCTCTATGCTGCGAAGGTATCAACTAGATATTTCTCATATCCTTCAGCCTGACGAAGCCGAGTTAGACGAGACCCTGAGCTATTTTGAACGACCAATTCAGATCCTTGATCGGAAAGAAAAGCAACTCAGAACCAAGTTGATTCCGTTCGTGAAAATGCAGTGGAGCCATCACAGCGTCGAGGAAGTGACTTGGGAGACAGAATCTGACATGAGACAGCGATTTCCGGAGTTATTCGGATGACGTGAGTTCTTCTTACTGTCTTTATTTCTTTATTCTATCTTATGAGTTATGGTTCTTGTTGATTTCAAGGACGAAACCTCTTCTTAGTGGGGGAGAATTGTAATGCCCTGTTTTTATCTTAAATGAGTTTATTTGAGTTAATCGGAGATTTCAGAGTTCTAGAGCCGACTTGATTTTGATCAGGGTCCTTTTTGCAAAAATTGGATTTTTTAGGGACTAAAACGCAAATTATGGATTTTATATATTATTTACACTTAGATTTTTAATTGGGAAGACTCACCTTCCTCCCCAAACCGTGAAGCACCATTGAAGCTTGGGGAAACGCCTTTCATGCTTTTCCAATCTCAGTTTCCGATCGATCCGTCTGTTAGAAATTATTTCTGAAGGCAGATTAGTGATCACTGTAGTGAGAGCTCTGTTATATCGTAAGTTTTTCTACGATCGGATACATTCTAGTTTTTGGATGTTGTTAGAATCGTTCTAGATTCGAGTATGTTGTTCTAGACAGAGTTCTGATCGTTTATTATCTGTCGGTTTTGAATTAGAGCGACGTTCGGATTTGTTATGATTTTTGGAAGCCATTTTTGAAAATGTGGATTTTGAGATTGATGGGTTTGCTTTGTTATTGTTGTTTTGGGTATTGGTATGAGGTTATATCAGTATTGAACTGATGTTTGCGTTTTCGGTTTATTCAGTTTATAGCCGTTATGCCGTCGGTTTGAGTTTTGGGTTTTCGAATCGTTTTTGTATTGATTGAAGCCTTGGCTTGTGAGTGATCGTGGTTGTTGATCAACTCTTTTATTCGTACAGATTCGTTGGAGTGTGTCGAGCCCTGTGTTAGAAGCATTGTTCGTCGAGAGTTGGACGAAGAACGGTAAAGAGATTTCCTTGAACCGTTGTTTGTTGTTTAGGTTGTCTAGTTGTTGATACAATCTTTTGTTGTAGCTTGTCCGGAGTTGGATCTACGGTATTGAAAGGTAAAAGCAGTCTTTGTAGCGGGATAGCATACTTGGGACAGTTGGTTCTTGAGTTTCCCTTGAAATCACATATTGCATTGATACTGGTTCTAGTTTATGGAACCTGTATTTTGTTGATTATTTGAATGAATTATATGGCTAATTTCCTTTTGTTTCCATATGCATTCATATTGAGCCAGCACTATTGTTTCGATGGGCAAAACAGCCTTTTGTTAGACGTTTGGGAGCTATATTCGAGTGGCCTAGGACGTAGTCATTGCGCCTAGTGCTAGCATACTCATTATAGTTGCTCAAAGTCTAGAGGAGTGGGATACGTGGCACCACCTCGATTGGGAGAGTCGGTGAGTCGTCACGTTATCTCATCCTCGGGATCCCAAAAGCACAGCAGCAATCCTTTGTTATCAGATTTGAAATCCCGGTTTAAAGACATACATTTCATTACGTTGTTATTGATGTTGTTGTTGTCTTGGAAGCATGTTTATTGTTGTATTACTTGATATGTTGCTTTTACTGGGATTATCATTCTCATCGGTTATCCGGCTGTTGCTTTGTTTTGTATGTGTACTTGGCAACAGGAAGGGCAGGATCAAGTCAGCATAGACCTGGTTAGCGTCCAGAGCAAGAGATAGAAGTGAGACTCGTTTAGAAGTCGAATCAGCATGTCAACCTAGTTATGTTTTGCGATCATGTTTAGTCATTCGAACTTCTCGTATATGTTTTGTAAGCAAGAAACGATGTAGGTACTATCAAATTGAATGTTTCTCTTCCCTAAACCTTTCTTGTATTGTTATTGGAATGTCAAATACTCTTAATGCAAGTGTTTAGGTTTTGATTGAGTTTATTACATTGCCTTAACTTCTCTGGGCGAGGGGACGGCGCGGGCGTGCGGCCTCTTTGCAAGGTATGAGCGCGGGTGCGCTTCCTTAGGCGCGGGCGTGCTGGGTTTTGCGGGGCATAGGCGCGGGCGCGCGAGCCTCCTTTTAAAAAAAAAATATTTTGGGTTCTTGTTTACTTATCGCTTGTGGTCTGATATTAGTTGATTAGAAATGAGGTCTCACAGCGGTCGGGTTTTATCTCGGCTCCCCTACCAAAAGAGACGTGTAGTAAGCGGCCGGGTTCATCTCGGCTCCCCTACCAAAAAGAAAGTAAAGGGGCAAACACGTCGGGAGAAATCTCGGTGTCTTGTCGGCGTAGTGCATTGCAGCCATGATCATGATCGAAACTTGAGTCACAATCCAAGGATCTATGTTCTAAAGCAAAAGTTAAAGTAAAGTTTCAAGTATCAGTTGACTCATCTTAATTTATTCAGTTTTATGACATGCATGAGTTACAGTTAAGTCAAGAAATTTCAAAGTCTCATAGCGTGAGTTGGTGTGAGTTCATCCTTGCATGTTGTCTCATCCCCTTGTTTCATGCATATTTACAGTTTAAGTTTCTAAGTATATTATGTACAAGAGTTTGAGTATTGCTTCAAGTATTTTAAACCCTTGTTATATCTCTTTTTATACTTGCTGAGTCTTTAGACTCACTACGCTTGATTGTTTGCAGGTGAGGAGTTGTACCTAGGGACGAGGGGCAAGATCCACTGGTTTGAGGCCTCCGGTGGTGCAAAGCCCAATGACCGTTGATAAGTACATTTTGTTTGCATTAGTTCGTGATAGGTTTATGTCTATTTTGTGTGCATTCATATTGTTTTATGTGTGTTTTTATGTATTTTATTGCATGTGTGTGTATTTCACTCTCCGGGTTAATTTTGTAGGAAAAATGGTTTTTGAAGAGTGGATTACGGAGCAGCCTTGGTCCAAAAACCAAATTTAATTTTAGAGAAAAATAAATCCGATCTTGACCGTTCAAACTGAAGTTCAGGATGTTTTGAAGATACTGTCCAAATTTCAGCTCAATTGTTGTGAAATTTCCGCGCAAGTGTACGAGTGTCAAGTTTTAATATGGTGAATAATTCAGATATCGATCCCACAGGGAGTAAAATGAAAATATTTAGTACTTGTAATTAAAATAGTCTAAACTTTATCTAGAAAATCAAACTTTGAGAATTTTGCAATAAAATAAATAATTGAAAGAGTGGGTGCCCGGTGAGCCAACTTGTGGCTAAGGGCTTTGATGACTCTTTGTATAAACAATCTTTTGTTTAATATTATTTACACTTTTATTAATGGCAATGACTTTATCTTTCTTCATATTGTTATATTGTGATATACTATTGTTGTTTTGATAAAGACCTTGAATATACTATAGTGTATGTAAGATGTGGTAGAACATGGAGATGTCTATCATGAAACACATCTTATAGTCACTGTATATTCTAAACTGTTCCTAGTCGATTGAGCCGTCCGATAATAAGGATAAGGATCGCTCGAGTTTGAGACTAGCATTTGCGATGCGGAGTACCACGTTTCATTGGTAAGGAACATAGAGATGTTCGAAGCATGCAAATGGATATTCATATGATGAATGATCGAACTACCCTATCCAGACTTTCCAAGTGGTTATCACTTATCGAGTGGATATAGTCCGCGGTTTTGGTTGTACACCATTAGTCCTTACTACTTGAAACATCATTGAGACTCTATATGCTAGTAGTGTGCTTTGACTCGTTTACCGACTCTATTGGGGTCATCAGGTGTCGGGATTGGGTACAGTTACAACACATATAGGAGTCGATGCTTTGTTGTCAAGGATTCACCACATACTTGCGAGTGTGGATATCCTATGCGATCTGAGGAGATATTAGTGTGACGAATCTCTGGCCAGAGTACATGATGTGGTTTAAGAAATGGTTTCTTAGTAGCACATGCGATGTCACTATTTGATCTTCAAGATGTATTGCATAGTTATCGAATCTCGAACGACTCTCGATATACCAATGGTTGTTGATTCGATCGGGATATATGGATGAAGGGACCGTACTGTACGCTAACCAAAATCTATTGGTTCTTGTAGGCACTATCAGTGATACCTAGGGAATCATGGGGCGATGTTGCTAGGCGCTCTTACCATGATTCGATGGGCAAGTCGGAAATTGTTGTTCCGAGTCACAAGGAGTTGTGAGCCCACGGCTAGCTGTATCCCTGAACCATTGAGGGTCACACAGTGTAATGGATTTTTAATCCCCGTTGAGATAGTTAAATTTAAAGAGTTAAATTTAATGAACAAAGAAGTTGGACTTCTTAATTAAGAGTAGAGGAGTAAGATTTCCTAAAATGACATAGGGATGGGCATTTTTGGAAATCACTGAATTCGGATTCAGAAAAATTTATCTTGACTTTAAAAGGTGCAGAAATGGTTTCTGTGCACATTGGTGAAATCGGTTTATCAATCGGAGTCACGATGAATTTTATATTAATTTTTGAACATGCGGGCTTTGCTTGTCGGGCTTGAACTTATGACTAATGGGCCCTAAGCTGTTAGTGGCCTACATTATAAATAAGTTATTGCAGTACAGAAATTACACACAACAGGTCACAAAATTTTCGAAAAACCCTAGTTAATTTTCTAAAAGGTGGCCGCCCCCTCTCCCTCTGCTCGAGAAAAATCCAGCCTGTGATTTTGAATTACAGTCTGGTTTAACGGATCAAATTCGTTAATCTCTTCGTAGAAACTTCTGATAGATTTTCTAGTGCAATCTATCAGAGGGATTAAATATCCGTTCGTGGACCTGATTGAAGAACAGTTCATCCATCAGTTCCAGGGATATACAACAAGAGCAGAGAAATCTGTTGGTGTCCAAAAATCTCGATTCGAACTCCGTCTTCGTTCTTCAGATTAAGCTCAGAAATCTTCTCAGGAAAATCACGATCACAATCAATCTCTGTTCTCTGATATCTTCGTGTGATGTGTTATGGCGGCTCCCTCCTTTTCTCAAGTCTGACAAAAATCCTTTTATAGCGTGCACAAAAGCCCACAAAATCAAGCCCATAAAAATTTCCCGATTTAATAAAATTCCCAAAACACAGCGGCGGGGCGGGCGCTCAAGTGAAGGCGCGGGCGCGCCTTCAGTTCGAAATTCCAATTCTCAGATTTATCAACACATTGCGCGATTGCTCTTCTGCTGCGCTAACAAGAGGCGCTAATCTTTCTTTACTCAAGGCCCAATAAAGTAAATCCCATTAAGAAATCTCATTTCTTGTCTGTACGTTTCTTCTCTTCTTTATTCTTTCTCTTTTCTTTCACTCTTTTCTCCACAAAATTCCATAATACACTGTAAACACAAAAACACAAAAATACCCACATAAATCTGCTCGAAACAAATATTTAACAATTAAAATCATAACTAAATTAAGTATATAAAATACACTTATCAAATACCCCCAAAATTAGACTTTTGCTAGTCCCGAGCAAAACTATTAAATTCCAAAAACTCATTCTATCAAAAACCAACAAGAATAGTCAAGAAATATTATGGAACAATGGCCTCGATAATGATTTCAAAGAATTTTCAAATCCAATCATGTCACACCTACTAACACTTGAAAGTTTTAGCCAATCACAAAATAATAACCGCATAAACTCACAATCTCCGCAACTCAAATTCAAAACACCATCATCCGAATTCAATTCAAACATTCATAGATCATGAGGACTTTTCAAGGATATAAATAGGATCAAAAATAGGATATAAATCAAAAACACTCACAATCAGGTAATTGCAACGAATAAGCGTGTGTGCGTGTTTCGATCAAAATTCATAATCATTAAAAGCATCAATCAATAGTCCATAAGCTAAATTCTCGCAACTCTTCTCCACTAGTATATTGGACAACTGAGACTCGGTCACTAGGACTTATTCAGCTTATAATGTAAGGCCTGACTCATGTCTACAAATGAAGGATAAGAATTCAAAATAAGGAGTAATTCATATTTTTATGCTCATTCTAACTTCAACTCCTTTTTCATTCACAATTCACTTCTATTTCAATTCACTTCATTAAAATTTCAACTTTTTCACATTCTCTTCTTTTTCACAACTTTTTCAACCACATTTTTCAACTCTTTTTTCTACTACCTTTTTTTCATCTTTTCAATTCATCCACCACACCAATCCTTTTTCTGACAAATAAAACTAGGAGCATAAATATTTTAGCATTCAAATTACTCCCTTAAAGGTAGGACATAGTATTTAGGCTATTCAGGTAGTCAATGTAGGACCTTGAAATAATGACGAATGGGAGTTTAATCACATGTTTACACGCATGCCATTCGATTTTCAATAAAGCTCAAACAAGGTACTAGGGATAAAATTCATTACAAGGTAGCTTGAAAGGCTCAAACGAATTCAGAAAAATTGCCTAAATCATCCCTAATCTCAGTTTTTTTGCCCGTATTTCGCCTCGAAGAGTGTTCGAACTCGTTCTAGACAAGTCTCAATCCACAATTAAATCATACAAATCTCAATCAGTGCAAAAAAAATAATCATCAGCAGTTAACGATGATTTTCACACAAAAAATTCAGATTTTCTCGTACCTCAATGTACTAATATACGTGTAGCTCAAATGGGCAACTAAGGATAAATTCAATGAAAATTAGGCCCAAAAATTTCAAACAATGCCTCAATCATATCTATGTCTGTATTTCTCAAAAATCAGATTCAAGTATTAATCACAAAGTATTTAGGAAATTGTTCATCTAATTGGTTCCATATTTTCAAAAATATTTGTCAGATAGGTGGACAATCATGAATTTCAGTTATAGCACAAAAAAAATTTTCATTGGCCATGCATCCATATATTTCTCAACTTATTTTAAATTCAACTCAACTCAACCAAAAACAACTAAACTCAACAAAAAATTTATCTATGAAATTCAAAACTCAACTTTCAACCAAACAACCAAACAACTAAATCAAACATTGATTCACCCCCCCAAACTTAATGTAATCATTGTCCCTAATGATTAAAAACAATAAAAAGAACAAGGGACTCATACCTTCAACACCGAGCATCAGGACTCGGCGTCATCATCATCATCTCCATGGAATGAAGGTGCAGCAGCAGCAGTATCATCAGAAGACCACTGCGGAGGAGCTGGATAAGGCACAACAGTGGGCGGATAATTCTGGGCAAGAGCGGCAGTGAAGTCATGCATATATGTCATGTGTGCTCGCATCATCTTCCACTGCTTCTTCATCTAAGAAAGCACGGCCGTAGAATCATCACGAGTAGAATACTCAGTGGCCGGATGCGTCTGTAGTGACATAGGTCCTTCCAAATGGGAAGGTGCTGGCTCAAAGTGTGGTAGTGGCTCCGAGGGTTGCGGTGGTTCAGCTGCCTGTTCAGAAGTACTGGCTGCTTTCTTCTTCTTGTCCCATCTCAATGCACCAGTAATTCTTATAGGACCTCGAATTGGAAGAATCTGCTCCGTATCATCCCACACAACACCAGCTAAACGGCAAAGTTGAGTAATCAAAGACGAGTGGGGTAAACTAATAGTCGAGGAACCCCTAACTGCAGCAATAATAGACTCCTGAATCACCCTCCCAGCATCAACAGATTTTCCAGTGACAATGCAGTACACCAGACCAGCTCGAACCTTAGTCACATCAGATGTATGCCCAGATGGCAAAATTCTGGCAGCCACAAACTCATGCCAATTATTCGCTTCTCGTCTAAGAAAGATGGATGGAAATGCAACAGCTTCATCCTTTGAATTCCTCTTCCATTCTGCCCCATCATGACACAAAGTCTGAATTATAATATTCTCTGGATATGACTCATTCTTAAATACCTCATACTCATCATCAGAAATGTCCAAATCCGGCATTTCATAGAGACGGTTAATTGTACTCTTATCAAAAGGCACCAATTTCCCTCGAACTCGAACTTTCAGATTCACGTCTTTGACCATCAAATTTGCATAAAACTCATGAATCAATGATATAACAGCATCTGGTGGACTCCTAACAAATGTCTCCCAACCTCTTCTCTTAGCTTCAATTAACGCCGGTGCACTATGCTCTCTCAAACTCATTCCTCTTTCTTTGTGCATCCCTCACTCCATTACATCAAAACAATACTCCTCTGCTGTGGCATTCCAAAATCTGTGTCTATCATATGAAGCAGTAGAGGACGAAGAAATTGCTCCTTTCCCTTTGGTTTTCGGTGGCATTGTAACTCAATAATTCAACTCAAATCAAATCAAATGCCTCAAACAATGCACTAAACTCCCAACAATTCTAGCAACCAACGTTCAAATATAACCCAAGCAATTCAACAAACACTTGGTAGGCTCGAATAAAATGATATAAAATTTCACTGCATCAAACTTACTCCACACCACAGCTCAGACAACCCAATAGCCTCAAATCACCACATTTATCAAGAATCAAATGTAAGAGATAAAATTTCAGCTTTTGTACCGTTCACGAATAACATTTTCCAAATTCTCCAAATTCCCCTTTCTCGACAAGCGTTGATGGAGCAGACCAATTGTGAGAATCTCTGCCTTGAAATCAAGATCAAAATCCTTGAGATGATGATATTTTGTTGAGTGGAAGATTTACGATGATCGTGCCAGTGCGTGAGATTTAAAGATGGATTCGAACGAGGGATCGTGATTTAAGTCTAGGAGGAGTAGACTCTGGAGTGGGCTTTTAAATTACTGAAGTAATGCGCGATAGCGCATAATCATGCGCCGTTCAATCGCGCGATAGCGCTTGATGGTGTTAGTTAGGAGTGCGATGGCGCTTGATGGAACGCTGTAAAGAAGCGCGATAGCGCTTGTGAGTGCGCTATTGAGGAGCGCGATAGCGCATGTGGAGGGGTAAAGGAGCGCGTTAGCGCTAGGATGCAGCGCTGTAGGGAGAGAGCGATAGCGCATGTGTGGCGTAGTAGAGGATGCGCGTTAGCGCTGTCTTAGGCGCAATTGAGAGGGCGCGATTGCGCTGGTGGATGAGCTATCGTGTATTAGTGCAACGAAGGGGAGGTGCGGTTGCTCGAATGGAGTGGCGTGGGCGCGCCTTTAAGTCGCAAAATAACTCCACTTTCATCCAGGTAAGGCGCGGGCGCTCCATAAATGGGACGGGCGCGCCTCTTGCTCAAATTTGAGATTTCTGGAGCCTTCAAATTTTTGAAAATTAAGAAAAATTAGCTCAAAATTTTAAAATAATAAAAAAAAAACACTGCTAATTAAATAACAAAAATTAAATAAACTAAAAATAAAAACAAATAAAAGAAAATAAAAGAAAATGCTTGGGTTGCCTCCCAAGTAGCGCTTAGTTTAAAGTCGTCAGCCCGACTTTAACGGGATTAATTCTTCCCCTTCTCTTTCACTCGCCAAATAAATTCCACGAACCGCCTTTTAAATTTTGCTTTTTTCGTGGTCTTCTTTGGTGGTTTTGGCGCTCTCTCGTTCGATGAATCAACCGCAATGTCGGCTTTTGAACGACCCTCCAAATTCATAACCGGCTCTATCAAGCATAATTTTTCAAAAGGGGTGTTAGATGACTTCATGAATATATTAAAAATTACACTCTCACCATCCACACCCATTGACAATGCACCTCTCTTCACCTCTATCTTGGCATCGGCAGTGGCCAAGAAAGGTCTCCCCAATATCAGGGGCATGTTTGCATCCTCCTCCATATCTAACACAACAAAATCCGCTGGAAAAATAAATTTATCTACTTTTACCAAAACATCTTCAATGATTCCAAGAGGATATGTGATAGATCGATCAGCCAGCTGCAACGCGATCATGGTGGGCTTCACCTCACCAAGTCCTAAGCTCCTGAAAAAAGACAAGGGCATGAGATTAATGCTAGCTCCTAAATCGCAAAGTGCATTATTAAAATAAGAAGAGCCAATAGTGCAAGGAATAGTAAAACTCCCTGGATTCTTAAGCTTTTGTGACATCTTCCTTTGGAGCACCGCACTGCACTCTTCCGTTAAATTCACTACCTCGTTCTCTAGCAGCCTCCTCTTCTTGGACATCACCTCCTTGATGAACTTCGCATAATTCGGCATTTGCTCCAAAGCTTCAGCAAAGGGAATGTTGATGTGAATCTTCTTAAAAATCACCAAGAACTTGGAAAATTGCTCGTCCAATGCTTTCTTCTTGAACCTTTGCGGGTATGGAAGTGAAGGCTTATACATCGGTTGTGGCTCAGATTCAAGCTCCTTCTCTTTCTCCTCAACTTTTTCCTCAAGTTTCTTATCCGCAACAGTAGGAATTTGAACTCCAACGTCTTTGGCACTCCGCACTTCGATGGCATTGCACTGCTCCTTGGGATTCACCTCAGTATTGCTAGGGAACTGGCCGTGATTGTTGTCCTTCAGTGCGTTCGCCAACTGCCCAATACTAGTCTCCATGGATTGCAACACTGCGCCCATGTTGGCCATGTGCGTCTCCAAACTGTCAAGTCGAGACTCAGTTCTCGCCATCCTCTTACCTGATTCATGCACAAAATTACTAACCACATCCTCCAACGACTGCTTACCCTCATCCTTGTTTGTATTGAATCCCGAAGGATTCAGCACATTTTTATTGTTAGCATACGAAAAATTTTCATGATTACGCAAGCTAGGATGATAAGTATTTGGGACAGGGTTACCTCTGTACGCTCCATAACCTCGGTAGCCATTTGGATTTATATAATTGACTTGCTCTATGGCCGGTGATCCTTCAACTCCAGTTGAATCTGCAATATTAATTTTATTCAGAGAAGCTACCTGTGTAGTCAGTGAAGATAACTGAGCAGTGATGGACATGAGAGGATCCACTGCATACACTCCAGCTGGTTTCTTTACTCCTATACGCTCCGATGGCCATTGGAAACTATTGACCGTCATCTCCTCCAACATATCATAAGCCTGAACATGATCCTTCGCAAATATAGTACCTCCAGCAGCAGAATCAACATTCATCCTTGTAGGCGCATTCAGTCCGTTGTAAAACCACTCGATCTGTTCCCAATCTGCAAAATTGTGGTTAGGACAACGTATTAATAATTCTTTATACCTTTCCCATGCCTCGTATAACTGTTCAGTGTCCATCTGCCGGAAGGTGCTGATCTCGATCTTCAGTTGGGTGGTTTTGGCAGGAGGAAAATATTTTGCAAGAAATTTTTCTGCCATCACCTCCCAAGTAGTGATGCTTCCAAGTGGCAGTGATTGCAACCAACTTCTGGATTGATCCCTGAGAGAAAATGGAAACAAGCGTAAGCGTATAATATCTTCAGGAACACCATTAAATTTTATCGTATCAGTAATTTCTAAGAAGGTCCTGAGATGCAGATGAGGATCAGCTGTGGCACTCCCATTAAATTGGTTCGATTGAACCATGTTTATCAATGCAGGCTTCAGCTCAAAATTGTTTGCATTGATAGTTCCTCGAGCGATTCCAGAATAGTGATCCTGGATCGTCGGTCTGAAGTGATCTCTAATTGGCACTAGGGGAGCTTGATTTGCTTCTTGTTCAGCCATTCTTTCAATTTATTCTCTTCTAGCTCGTCTTAAAGCATGTGCAGTGCGCTCGATCTCCGGATCAAACAGTAGAGAATTAGCACTTTGAGATCGTCGCATAGACTGCAATTAAAAGATAAGAAAAAATTAATTAGTAACTTAGAAAATAAAATAAAAACTCTAAATTAAAATCTAGACTAATTGGTAACAAGACTAAAAAAAATAATCAAAATTTACTCCCCGGCAACGGCGCCAAAAACTTCTTGTGAAATTTTCTCGCAAGTGTACGAGTGTCAAGTTTTAATATAGTGAATAATTCAGATATCGATCCCACAAGGAGTAAAATGAAAATATTTAGTACTTGTAATTAAAATAGTCTAAACTTTATCTAGAAAATCAAACTTTGATAATTTTGCAATAAAATAAATAATCAGATGATTTAAAAGCACGCACACAACTTTCAGAAATCAATCAGAGAATAACGGTCTAGAGGTATAGATTTCACCTGGTTTCAACAACAATCAATCCTAATTAATTAATCTTCATGAATTCCAATCAATTAATAACCAAAAACACTTACGTATATTATTTCCCTCTCCCGAGCAACAAATAATGTTTATCAACTATAATTAAATTCCAATATCCCTATTAAGAATTTATCGCAGTGATCTATCACAAAACAATGTTCTCTTTAAAAGCTCTGTTAAAATCATACACTCTCCCGAGCTGTATAAATAATTAACAGTGTATTTTCTAATGTCCTATTAAAAATCTCCTCTCCCGAGCAATGATTTCAAATAAATATAACAAATCAATTATTGATCAGATAATTGAAAAGACAATCAATTCTAGAAAAACAATTAATCTAGAAGAAATCCAATTCAATAAAATCAAAAATTCATGAAAGCGTCTACACCAGGTTCCATCCGACCTCTAGACTATAAAAATTAGTTCATAATAAAATTTTGAAAACAATAAATAATAAATTCAAACATGTTCAGAATTAAATAAAAGATAAGAAACAAATCCGTCGTCGACGCCGTGTCCGGACTATCAAACTCCGTCTTCGTTCTTCAGATTAAGCTCAGAAATCTTCTCAGAAAAATCACGATCACAATCAATCTCTATTCTCTGATATCTGCGTGTGATGTGTTATGGCGGCTCCCTCCTTTTCTCAAGTCTGACAAAAATCCTTTTATAGCATGCACAAAAGCCCACAAAATCAAGTCCATAAAAATTTCCCGATTTAATAAAATTCCCAAAACACAGCGGCGGGGCGGGCGCTCAAGTGAAGGCGCGGGCGCGCCTTCAGTTCGAAATTCCAATTCTCAGATTTATCAACACATTGCGCGATTGCTCTTCTGCTGCGCTAACAAGAGGCGCTAATCTTTCTTTACTCAAGGCCCAATAAAGTAAAGCCCATTAAGAAATCTCATTTCTTGTCTGTACGTTTCTTCTCTTCTTTATTCTTTCTCTTTTCTTTCACTCTTTTCTCCACAAAATTCCATAATACACTGTAAACACAAAAACACAAAAATACCCACATAAATCTGCTCGAAACAAATATTTAACAATTAAAATCATAACTAAATTAAGTGTATAAAATACACTTATCATCAATCCGACGGTTAGAACTCCGAATATGAATTTTTCAAAATCGTCGCGTGGAGCAGAAATCTTCTGTTTTTTTGGCTTGCGCGCGAGCGTGGCTATTTTGGCGCTCGCGCGCGTGTCGACGAGCCATAAAATTCCAAAAATTATATTTCAACTAGGACATTAATTTTTAAGGCTTTCCAAACACTATAAATAGGATATTTAATTATTTTAGAGGGGTTCAAAAGTTCCTGCCCCAGTTCGAGAATGCAAAAAAGAGGCGGCGGCTACAGGCGTGGAGATTGAAGAACGCTCCATTAGAGTTTTTCTATCTTCTTCTTTTTATTTTTATTTCTAGTTTTAATTATTTAGTAGTTGTTTTTCAACCAAGACGGCGTGATTGGGACGGACAATTTATGTTGAAAACTAGTTTGTTTATTTGAGATTTTTGGGATTGATTTTATTTTATTGATTATTAGATTTATATTTGTCTTGTGAATAGTCTGATCAACTGTTTACTTGCATGTTAACCGGTTCTAAGTCGACAAGTCGCTCTAATAATTAACACGAGGTTAAATTGGCTAGAAATAGTATCCGATTTCATCGTGCGGTTTGGGTGTCAACTGAATTTTCACAAATATTTAATGAATTCAAATTTGATTTGAATTACGAAATATTAATCCGTCAATATTTGAATAGGTTTGATTGTTCTAGAAATAGTCCTTTGAATAAATTAGGAAAATTCCTGTGAATTAAAATTAAATCTGATGTCTTGAATTTACTGCTTGTTACATAAATTATCTGGTACCTGCGTGTGTCTTGGTTGTCTCTTTTATTTAAATTAAAATTTATTTTATTTTATTTCTTATTTGTTTTAGTAAATTCTTATTTTTAGTTATTTTAAAATCATCTTTATGATTTTGTCTAGATTAAGTGAAATAATTGATTCTTGAGAATTGACGCAGTCCCTGTGGGATCGATACTTGGACTCTTTTGTCCACTTTACTATTAGTTGACCTGGTGCGCTTTCCAGTTGATTTTTAATCACACCGATTTAGACGGTCAAGTTTTTGGCGCCGTTTCCGAGGAATGTTTAGTTAATATTAGGATAGATTATTTGCTTGAGGCTAGACATTTTTTTTCCCTGCTTTTGTATTAATTTATAATTTTAATTTTATTGTTTCTTGCTTGTGAGGTACTTGAAGATGAATCATCATCTGGTGTTCACAAGGTTTTGCCAGCAATACTTGGAGTCATTCTATATTGCTTGGGGGAGATTCAATGATTTGGCGAACAAATTTCGATGCCATCAATTTTCGAGCTACACCCTCGCTCAATTTTTTTATGGTGGTTTAGATGAGACTACAAGAAGTTGGGTAGATTTTGGAGCTTTGGCCACTGGCAGTCAATTGTTTAGAAGAGATGAAGACAGTGCGATGCACTTGTTGAATGATATGTCAGATTTTGACTACCATTGGCATTGTGATCCTTCACTGCAGGGTTGGAGTCACCAATATCCTCCAGATATCAACTTTAAAAATTTTGCGGACCAACCACCTGAGCTTCAAGAAGAGTGTATAGGGCATTCCGAAGATTATGTGGCTCAGTTGGAAAATCTTGTGCGACAGCAGACGGAGACAAATCAATTTTTAGAAAGCCGCATGAGTCTTTTGGATGAACAGATCGCGCTTCTTAGATAACCAATTCTGGTGATCTGCCAAGAGAGTGAAGTAACTGAGCCAGAGCATGAAGAAATCATTTTTGAGGAATCTTCTCGTGAGGTTGATTCAAACGTGATAGTGGAGGAGGAAGAACCATTCAAGGAGAGAGATTTTACCTCGTCAGTGGTCGTTTCATGTACACCGTTAGAAGATTCTTTTTTGCCATTGATGCCAACTCCACAATATCACATCCTCCATGAGCTTCAGCCTAGAGTCGGAGTCTCCTTCCAAAATCAAAAGTTCATGATGAGTGTTGCTGGACTGACGAGCTTACAAAGCATATATCACGCCAAGCTTGAGGGCGAAGGAAATCAAAACCCATACGTAGAATCGTATGATTCTTACTATGGGCGTCAGCTGCTCTTTGATGGTGGCTTCTGCATAGTCGGGCTATAGACTATAATTTTAGCGCTGACTGGGAGGCAACCCATGGTTTTTGCTTTTGTTTTTTTTTTTTTATTTATTTTGTTTTAGTTTTTTTTTTTATGTTCTGTTTGCATTTGATTTTTTTCCCATGCCAGTTGGTCGTGCCTGCCGATATATCTAGACTGATGCTACTGTCCCAGTTGATACCGTCAAGAAGGAAGAGAATGAAACGAAAACCAGGGGAGTGTTATTTCTGTTTCCATTGTGTTTTTGTTCGTTTTGCATTCTGTTCATTGTCTGAAGCATTGAGAGCAATGCTTTGGATAAGTATGGGGGGTAGTCTAGTATTGCATTGTTTTTGTTAAGTTTGTGTTGCATTATGTCATGTTTAGTAATTGTTTGCATATAGTGCATTTTTGTTGTCATTTGCATTGCATGGGTAGGATGAGTCATGGTAGCCAATGATGATGAATTTTGAAAAAAAAAATGTTTTTTTTTTTAAAAATTTTCTCTTGACTTGACATGAGAAACTGTAGGTTGAACCGTGAATATTTTAAGCACGCATGTTAGACCAGTGAATTATAGCGAAACAATAGATGAAGTTTATGTCTGTTTGACCATTGCATGACAATAGGTGGTTTGTGGATCTTGATTGTGTACTATGAATTTTGATAAGGCTCTAGTATGACACTTATGATCTTGGGCACACCTAAAAAAAATATATATTTTTACAATTTCATTCGGGCCTTGAAAGGATTAAAATTCTTTAAAAAATTAAATTTAAGGCTAAGTATGCGGACTCAATGGGATTGATGCTCCATCCGGGATATAGAAGAGGGGATTTGAAAAAAAAAATAGAATGATTTTTCAGATCCTATCCAGTTATAGCTAAGTTTGCGGGTAATTATTGGGGCTAATGCAAAACCGGGTGCAAAATTCGGAGGTGTGTAATTTATTATCTCAAGGGAGGTGATTTTTGTCTATAGGTCATTGGAAGGAATGGACACTTGAAAAGTAAAACTTGCACTAATTTGTTATAGGTCGCTAAGCAGTCTGGAGATGAATTCGGTCTGAGTTGTATGAAACTGGAATAACATTTCACACACAAGTTTACGTTAAACCAAAGGTGTATTGTGAAAAGTTGAGAGCATTCCGGTGATTTTATTTTGGGATTGAACTTATCGGAGGCTGTGCATATTCATGACTTGTCCTTACTTATGTTTGTGTTTGCATTTTTTTTTTTTTGCATGTCTTGCTCGAGGGCGAGCAAGGTTTAAGTATGGGGGTGTTGATAAGTACATTTTGTATGCATTAATTCGTGATAGGTTTATGTCTATTTTGTGTGCATTTATATTGTTTTATGTGTGTTTTTATGTATTTTATTGCATGTGTGTGTATTTCACTCTCCGGGTTAATTTTGTAGGAAAAAGGGTTTTTGAAGAGTGGATTACGGAGCAGCCTTGGTCCAAAAACCAAATTTAATTTTAGAGAGATCTAAATCCGATCTACACGGTTCAAACTGAAGTTCAGGATGTTTGAAGATTCTGTCCAAATTTCAGCTCAATCCGACGGTTAGTGTTGGAAAACTGTGTTCAGATCAATCAGAATTGATACCCGGTGCAGCGGAAGTTTTAAAATTTTATATGGAACGATTCCATATCATGGGTATCAAAACTTTACGATTAAATTGTGCGTGTAAAAATTAAATAACAATTAAATTTTTACCTTGAAATCTCGAAACGAGATTATGGACACCAACAGATAACACTGCTCTTGTTGTATATCCCAGGAACTGATGGACGAACAATTCTTCAATCAGGTCCATGAACAGAAGTTTAATCCCTCTGATAGACTGCACTAGAAAGTCTATCAGAAATTTCTGCGAAGAGATAGAACAGATATGATCTGCTAATTCAGACTGAAAATTCAAAATTCGCAGACTGAAAATTCTCTAAGACAGAGAGAGGGGGCGGCCGAAATTCCTAGACTGGAGGCTAGGGTTTTCGAAATTTTGAGTGTAAGTTGTGTGTAATTTCTGTACTGCAATAACTTATTTATAATGTGGGCTGCTAACAGCTTAGGGCCCATTAGTCATAAGTTCAAGTCTGACAAGCAAAGCCCGCATGTTCAGAAATTAATATAAAATTCATCGTGACTCAGATTGATAAACCAATTTCACCAATGTGCACAGAAACCATTTCTGCATCTTTTAAAGTCAAGATAAATTTTTTGAATCTGAATTCAGTGGTTTCCAAAAATGTCCATCACTATGTCATTTTAGGAAATCTTACTCTCTCTACTCTTAAATAAGAAGTCCCACTTCTTTATTCACTAAATTTAACTCTTTAAATTTAATTATCTCAACGGGGATTAAAAATCCATTACTTGTGTGACCCTCAATGGTTCAGGGATACAGCTAGCCGTGGGCTCACAACTCCTTGTGACTCGGAACAACAATTTCCGACTTGCCCATCGAATCATGGTAAGAGAGCCTAGCAACATCGCCCCATGATTCCCTAGGTATCACTGATAGTGCCTGCAAGAACCAATAGATTTTGGTTAGCGTACAGTACGGTCCCTTCATCCATATATCCCGATCGAATCAACAACTATTGATAAATCGAGAGTCGTTCGAGATTCGATAACTATGCAACGCATCTTGAAGATCAAATAGTGACATCGCATGTGCTACTAAGAAACCATTTCTTAAAACATATCATGTACTCTGGCCAGAGATTCGTCACACTAATATCTTCTCAGATTGCATAGGATATCCACACTCGCAAGTATGTGGTGAATCCTTGACAACAAAGCATCGACTCCTATATGTGTCATAATTGTACCCAATCCCGACACCTGATGACCCCAATAGAGTCGGTAAACGAGTCAAAGTACAGTACTAGCATATAGAGTCTCAATGATGTTTCATGTAGTAAGGACTAATGGTGTACAACCAAAACCGCGGACTTTATCCACTCGATAAGTGATAACCGCTTGGATAGTCCGGATAGGGTAGTTCGATCATTCATCGTATGAATATCCATTTGCATGCTTTGAACATCTCTATGTTCCATACCAATAAAACGTGGTACTCGGCATCGCAAATTCTAGTCTCAATCTCGAGCGATCCTTATACTTATTAATGGATGGCTCAATCGACTAGGAATTGTTTAGAATATACAGTGACTATAAGATGTGTTTCATGATAGCAATCCCCATGTGCCACCACATCTTACATACACTATAGTATATTCAAGGTCTTCATCTAAACATCTTATAGTATGTCACAACATAATAATATGATAAAAGATAAAGTAAATGCCATTATAAAAGTGTAAATTATATTAAACAAAAGATTGTTTATACATAGAGTCATAAAAGCCCTTAGCCACAAGTTGGCTCACCGGGCATCCACTCTTTCAATCTCCCACTTGCCCTAAAGCCAACTAGTCATACTACGTAATCTCATTGCTTCGCGATGTTTGTCAAATAATGGTCCTGGCAAGGGCTTAGTAAGTGGATCAATGATATTGTCTGCAGAGGTCACTCTCTCGACAGTGATGTCTCCTCTTTCCACGATCTCCCGGATGATGTGGCATTTCCTCACTACGTGTTTGGATCTTTGATGAGACCTTGGTTCCTTTGCCTGAGCAACGGCACCCGTGTTGTCACAGTACACCGGGACTGGACCAACAGCTTCAGGAATGACGCCCAACTCTTGGACGAAATTCCTCATCCAAACGGCCTCTTTAGCAGCAGCTGATGCCGCAATGTATTCTGCCTCAGTGGTGGAATCCGCTGTGGTGTCCTGCTTGGAACTCTTCCAAGAGACAGCACCGCCATTGAGCATGAACACAAATCCAGAGGTTGACTTCGAGTCATCCACATCACTTTGGAAGCTAGAGTCGGTATAGCATTCCAATTTCAGTTCTCTTCCTTCATAAACCATGAATACATTCTTAGTTCTTCTCAAGTACTTAAGAATATCCTTCACGGATTTCCAATGCATTTGACCGGGATTGGCTTGATATCTGCTCGTGACACTCAGAGCAAATGCTACATCCGGTCTGGTAGATATCATCCCATACATGATACTACCTATGGCTGACGCATATGGTGCATGTGTCATTTTCTCTATCTTTTCATCAGTCTTGGGACACATGGACTTGGATAGAGAAACTCCATGATACATAGGTAGATGTCCTCTCTTGGACCCATCCATTGAAAACCTTTTCAATATGGTTTCGATGTAAGTTGATTGAGTGAGTCCTATCATTCTTTTAGATCTATCTCTATAGATCTAAATTCCTAGAATATAGGATGCCTCACCTAAATCCTTCATCGAGAATCTACCTGATAACCATATCTTTGTTGACTGCAACATCACTACATCATTCCCAATGAGTAAGATGTCATCAACATAAAGTACTAAGAATGTCACAGCATCCTTAACTACTTTCTTGTATACGCACTGTTCCTCCGGGTTCTTGATGAAACCAAAATCCTTTATTGTTTCATCAAATTTCTGGTTCCAACTTCTTGATGCTTGTTTGAGACCATAGATTGATCTCTGAAGCTTGCATACCTTATGCTCGCTTCCCATGGATGTGTATCCCTCAGGCTACGTCATATAGATCTCTTCCTTAATGTTTCCATTAAGAAATGCAGTCTTCACATCCATTTGCCATATCTCATAGTCATACCAAGCAGCTATGGCAATAAGGATTCTTATGGACTTGAACATTGCAACTGGTGAAAAGGTTTCATCATAGTCAACTCCTTGTCTTTGAGTATAACCTTTCGCCACCAATCGTGCCTTGTAGGTCAATACCTTACCATCAGGCCCAAGCTTTCTCTTGTAGATCCATTTACACCCTATTGGAACAATTCCATCGGGAGGATCTACTAAAGACCAAACTTGGTTTGTATGCATCGAATCTATTTCCGACTGCATAGCTTCAAGCCATAAATTTGAATCCGCATCAGAAATTGCTTCCTTGAAGTTTCTTGGATCACATCCAACGTCGGGTTCATCTTGATCCCCTTCAAGAAGAAGACCATATTGAATAGGAGGTCTAGAAGTCCTCTCGGATCTTCTAGGTATAGGCGTGTCCTCTGAAGATTCTTGAGGTATGGGATCATTATTTTGTATTTCGGGTTCTTCTCGAATTTCTTCGAGTTCCATCATCTCGCCTTTCTTATCCAATAAGAACTCCTTCTCCAAGAAGGTGGCATTCCTTGAAACAAACACTTTTGTTTCAGTAGGATGATAGAAATAATATCCGATTGAATTCTTCGGATACCCTACAAAATAACATAAGGTGGATCGACTATCCAACTTATCTCCCACTGTCTGCTTCACGTAAGCAGGACATCCCCAAATCCTCAAGTACGAATACTTAGGAGCTTTGCCATTCCATAACTCGTATGGTGTTTTGTTCACTGCTTTAGTGTGAACGTTGTTCAACAACAATACCACCGTTTCAAGAGCATAGCCCCAAAACGAAGGTGGGAGCTCAGTGAAGCTCATCATGGATCGAACCATGTCTAACAAAGTTCGATTACGACACTCCGATACACCATTCAGCTGAGGTGTCATAGGAGGAGTCCACTGAGAGAGAATCCCATTCTCTTTTAGATAGCTCAAAAACTCGGTACTCAAGTATTCTCCACCTCGATCCGATCGAAGTGCTTTAATACTTTTACCTAGCTTGTTTTCTACTTCATCCTTGAATTCTTTGAACTTTTCAAATGCTTCAGACTTATATTTCATTAAATATAAATACCCATATCTTGAATAATCATCAGTAAATGTAATGAACTAGGTGTGACCAAATTTTGTACCAATACTAAATGGTCCGCAAACATCCGTATGGATCAAATCCAATAGATTTTGACTACGCTCAGGTTTTCCTTTGAAAGGAGATTTAGTCATTTTTCCTTTCAGGCAAGACTCACAAGTAGGTAGAGAGTTAATATCAGACATATCAAACATGCCCTCTCCCACTGGCTTGTTCATCCTCCTTGATGAAATATGACCTAGCCTAGCATGCCAAAGGTTTGCCGGGTTTTGACTATCGATTTTCCTTTTGTTCGTTGTTATCGGTTTATCAACATAATTTATTGGAACGTCTTTTAATTTTAAGTTATATAGATCGTTTTCAAGTTGTCCATTTCCAATCAAACATTCATTCTTGTAAATATTGCAAATCCCATTCACAAAATTGCAAGAAAAACCATCTCTATCAAGCATAGAAACAAAAATAATGTTTTTAATCAAGTCTGGAACAAATAAAACATCTCTCAAAAGTAACTTAAAATCGTTCTGCAAAATTAAATAAACGTCTCCCACAGCTTTGGCTTCAACTCTAGAACCATTTTCGAGCCTCAGCTGGGTCTCACCCATTATAAGCTTGCGACTTCTTGTCATCACCTGCAAATCATTGCAAATGTGAGATCCACATCCGGTATCCAATACCCAAGAAGTAGTATTAAGTGAAACATTTATTTCAATATAAAACATACCCTTCGCAGTTCGCAACTGCTCTAGATATTCTTTGCAGTTACGTTTCCAATGACCGGGTTTCTTGCAGTGATGGCAAACATCCTTGGACTTTTCCATGTTTGAAGCCTTTGTCTTGTTCTTCTTCTCGGGTCCGGTTTTCTTGGATGGGGCAGAACGTTTCTTACCCTTTGTACTTGGCCCCTTCTTAGCAGAAGAAGAGGAGCCCACCAAGAGAACCAGTTTATCCTTCTTTAAAATGGCTTCATAAGTTACAAGCATATTGACCATCTCTTCAAGGGAGGCCTCTATCTTGTTCATATTGAAATTCACCACAAAACCGTCAAACGATGAAGGAAGAGAGAGAAGTAATAAGTCCACATTGAGTTCATGCTCTAATACCAAATCAAGCGTTACCAACTTCTGAATGAGCCAAATCACACGTACCCCATGATCACGGACCGAAGTACCTTCACGCATGCGACACGTCATTAACTCTTTTACAGTAGCGAACCTTTCAGCTCTCTATTGAGCCCCAAAAAGTTCCTTGAGTTGTACGTGAATGTCAGCAACATTCACGGTATCCTCAAATCGCCTCTGGAGTTCATCAGACATCGAAGCTTGCATATAGCATTTGGCCTTGATATCATGGTCCCACCATTTATCAAGTTTGGCCAACTCTTCCGGACTTATATCAGCTGGTGCTTCCTTCGGAGGAGATTTTTCTAACACGTAGAACATCTTCTCCGAGGTCAAGACAATCTTCAACTTACGGAACCATTCCCTATAGTTTGCGCCAATCAGTTTATTTTGTTCGAGAATAGAGAATAGTGGATTGCGCGAATTCATCTTAATGAAATACTGAAAAGAAACAGACAATAATCAGTGACTATTTAATTAATTTACTAAGACATAAAATAGGCGAAATTTATTTTATGAATCTCACTCCCACTATTTTAACGATTTCACTACCCTCTAGTGAAAACGAGAAACATTTTCTTTAATGGGAACATGGAGTCCAATTGACAAACTATAGTCCCGAATAATATCAGCCAACCATAATTTTCAAAAGGTAGAGCCCAATTGCTTCCAAAGAAACCTCCACATTTTTACCTCATGTCCAATAAGGGCCCAATAATATGACGCCGTTTATTGTGACATGTCAAGATGACCCATCAATATCAAGTTGTGATGGACGGTCGCCATGTGGATCCCCAATAATATGAGCCAATCCCATGGGAGTTCCATCCAACTTACAACAGGTGTCGATCCAATGTACAACTTTTCGACGAACGGGCCCCCCCAATAATATGAGCCGGACCGTATCTGCGGGTAGCATCTCATACATTGATCGTTGATGGAAGGTAGGAACATTTAAACAATATTTAAATTTCCTTTATTTATCTTGATATCAATTTTAAATCATATTTAAAATGAGGGATTTTAATTTTGAAAATTTGTCTCATCATTTAAAATTTGTATGCTTGCGGGATTCATACAATTTAGTCTAAACATGCATACTACGATAATATCATATATTATATTTTAGGATGATCGATTCCATTACTAATCGACCCGTGGTTGCCAATCACGAGTCTAAGTCCAATCCTAGGTGATATGCAAGTATGCAATGCAATCCTATTACATTGTGCTTCCAATTTACATTTTTTCAGTCTTTATTGTCTGTTGGACCCACCTCCGTCTTCAAATCTTCATCTCCCACTAAGTATAATGTATTTACAATAAATAACTATGAGAAGTAGGGGATACATTTTAAGGGGTGGGAACGGCCCATAAACCAGGCCAACTTTTATTACATATGACAATTCATATTGGGCCATAAACCAGGCCCATTAATAAATCCAACAACAATAAAAAACAAATGTAAATTCCCTAACATACACCTACAAAATTGGTCATGGTAATCGATCATCCTTATCCAATAATATTTAATTCAAAATTAATTTATTGGATAACATGCAATGACAATTAAATTAAAAAGGATAAAATCATATTCCATATATAAAATCTTATTTTACATACAAAATCATATTTTACCTTTTTATCAAATAAAATCATATTTTACATATAAAATCCAATTTTATACATAAAATCATATTTTACTCAATATTTCCATAAGATCATATCTTATCATCAATTGTACCAAAAATAATTAATTTCATAAAATCTGATTTAACGGATAAAATCTATAAATTTTCCAAAAATTCAAATTTATCCAAAAATCAATTTTAAAATTTTCGGACTCGAAAATATTCGATCCGACGCCTCGTGGACCAATCAAAAACAATTTTCGATCGGACCAAAAATAGAATTTTAACATATTAAAATTTTAATTAAAAATAAAAATTAATTTTCCCGGGCCGCCCGGGACGATCCCGGGCAGCCCGCGCCCCAAAAGGGGCTCAGGCCGGGCAGCCCGTCGCTGCCCATGGGCTGCGACGTTCGCTGCCCCGGGTTTGCCCATTAATTTTAAAATTTTAAAATCTTTTGTTTCAAAAAAAACCAAGGCTTAAAATTTTTGTGCAATCGATTAATTTAATCGCTTGATCTGAGTAACCTGGCTCTGATACCACTGTTGGAAAATTGTGTTCAGATCAATCAGAATTGATACCCGGTGCAGCGGAAGTTTTAAAATTTTATATGGAACGATTCCATATCATGGGTATCAAAACTTTACGATTAAATTGTGCGTGTAAAAATTAAATAACAATTAAATTTTTACCTTGAAATCTCGAAACGAGATTATGGACACCAACAGATAACTCTGCTCTTGTTGTATATCCCAGGAACTGATGGACGAACAATTCTTCAATCAGGTCCACGAACAGAAGTTTAATCCCTCCGATATACTGCACTAGAAAGTCTATCAGAAGTTTCTGCGAAGAGATAGAACAGATATGATCTGCTAATTCAGACTGCAAATTCGAAATTCGCAGACTGAAAATTCTCTAAGACAGAGAGGGGGCGGCCGAAATTCTAGACTGGATGCTAGGGTTTTCAAAATTTTGATTGTAAGTTGTGTGTAATTTCTGTACTGCAATAACTTATTTATAATGTGGGCTGCTAACAGCTTAGGGCCCATTAGTCATAAGTTCAAGCTTGACAAGCAAAGCCCGCATGTTCAGAAATTAATATAAAATTCATCGTGACTCAGATTGATAAACCAATTTCACCAATGTGCACAGAAACCATTTCTGCATCTTTTAAAGTCAAGATAAATTTTCTGAATCCGAATTCAGTGGTTTCCAAAAATGTCCATCACTATGTCATTTTAGGAAATCTTACTCCCTCTACTCTTAAATAAGAAGTCCCACTTCTTTATTCACTAAATTTAACTCTTTAAATTTAATTATCTCAACGGGGATTAAAAATCCATTACTTGTGTGACCCTCAATGGTTCAGGGATACAGCTAGCCGTGGGCTCACAACTCCTTGTGACTCGGAACAACAATTTCCGACTTGCCCATCGAATCATGGTAAGAGCGCCTAGAAACATCGCCCCATGATTCCCTAGGTATCACTGATAGTGCCTGCAAGAACCAATAGATTTTGGTTAGCGTACAGTACGGTCCCTTCATCCATATATCCCGATCGAATCAACAACTATTGGTAAATCGAGAGTCGTTCGAGATTCGATAACTATGCAATGCATCTTGAAGATCAAATAGTGACATCGCATGTGCTACTAAGAAACCATTTCTTAAAACACATCATGTACTCTGGCCAGAGATTCGTCACACTAATATCTCCTAAGATTGCATAGGATATCCACACTAGCAAGTATGTGGTGAATCCTTGATAACAAAGCATCGACTCCTATATGTATCGTAACTGTACCCAATCCCGACACCTGATGACCCCAATAGAGTCGGTAAACGAGTCAAAGTACAGTACTAGCATATAGAGTCTCAATGATGTTTCAAGTAGTAAGGACTAATGGTGTACAACCAAAACCGCGGACTTTATCCACTCGATAAGTGATAACCACTTGGAAAGTCCGGATAGGGTAGTTCGATCATTCATCGTATGAATATCCATTTGCATGCTTTGAACATCTCTATGTTCCATACCAATGAAACGTGGTACTCGGCATCGCAAATGCTAGTCTCAATCTCGAGCGATCCTTATCCTTATTAACGGATGGCTCAATCGACTAGGAACTGTTTAGAATATACAGTGACTATAAGATGTGTTTCATGATAGCCATCCCCATGTGCCACCACATCTTACATACACTATAGTATATTCAAGGTCTTCATCTAAGCATCTTATAGTATGTCAAAACATAATAATATGATAAAAGATAAAGTAAATGCCATTATAAAAGTGTAAATTATATTAAACAAAAGATTGTTTATACATAGAGTCATAAAAGCCCTTAGCCACAAGTTGGCTCATCAGGCACCCACTCTTTCAGTTAGAACTCCGGATATAAATTTTTCAAAATCGTCGGGCGGAGCAGAAATCTTCTGTTTTTTTGGCTTGCGCGCGAGCGTGGCTATTTTGGCGCTCGCGCGTGTGTCGACGAGCCAGAAAATTCCGAAAATATTTCAACTATGAAATTAATTTTTAAGGCTTTCCAAACACTATAAATAGGATATTTAATTATTTTAGAGGGGTTCCGAAGTTTCTGCCCAGTTCGAGAATGCAGAAAAGAGGCGGCAGCTACAGGTGTGGAGATTGAAGAACGCTCCATTAGAGTTTTTCTCTCTTCTTCTTTTTATTTTTATTTCTAGTTTTAATTATTGAGTAGTTGTTTTTCAACCAAGACGGCGTGATTGGGCTGGAAAATTTATGTAGAAAACTAGTTTGTTTATTTGAGATTTTTGGGATTGATTTTATTTTATTGATTATTAGATTTATATTTGTCTTGTGAATAGTCTGATCAACTGTTTGCTTGCATGTTAATCGGTTCTAAGTCGACATGTCGCTCTAATAATTAACACGAGGTTAAATTGGCTAGAAATAGTTTCCGATTTCATCGTGCGATTTGGGTGTCAACTGAATTTTCACAAATATTTAATGCATTCAAATTTGATTTGAATTACGAAAGATTAATCCATCAATATTTGAATAGGTTTGATTGTTCTAGAAATACTCCTTTGAATAAATTAGGAAAATTCCCGTGAATTAAAATTAAATCTGATGTTTTGAATTTACTGCTTGTTACATAAATTGTCTTGTACCTGCGTGTGTCTTGGTTGTCTCTTTTATTTAAATTTAAATTTATTTTATTTTATTTCTTATTTGTTTTAGTAAATTCTTATTTTTTGTTAATTTAAAATCATCTTTATGATTTTGTCTAGATTAAGTAAAATAATTGATTCTTGAGAATTGACGCAGTCCCGTGGAATCGATACTTGAACTCTTTTTCCACTTTACTATTACTTGACCTGGTGTGCTTGCCAGTTGATTTTTAATCACACCGATTTAGACGGTCAACCGTCGCTACTTCTTTTTATGTTCCGCATTAGACTTTGAATGTAATAAAGATTATGTGTTTGAGTATTTTCAGTATTAGTCAGGATGTGTTTTTCCTGTGCTTAAGTTTGAGTGGAAAAACTTGTTATTGTTATTATTGCAACTGTGTGGGGTTGCCTTTCATTCGTACTTTATGTTTATCGCAGTTTGAATGTTCTATTGGTCGATATTTTCCTTTGTTTTGAATTGTTGTTTGTGACAGGGTGGCTTTGTTTACTTTCAAACAAGTCATGGCAAAATTTTAAAAAATCAGTATTTTCTTTTATTATTTTAAACTTAGAAGTTAGGGTCGTTTCAGAATAAAAAAACAGAGTTAAGAACTCACATCATCAAAATAACTCTGGAAATCGATGTCTCATATCAGACTCTGTCTCCCAAGTTGCCTCTTTGACCCCGTGTCGGCTCCACTGAACCTTCACCAACAAAATCGACTTGGTTCTGAGCTGTTTTTCCTTTCGATCAAGAATCTGAATAGGTCTCTTGAAGTAGCTGAAAGACTCGTCAAGATCGGCCTCGTCAGGCTGAAGAATATGAGAAGGATCTGGATGATACTTCTGCAACATCGAGACGTGAAAGACGTCATGAATACCAGATAAAGAAGGAGGAAGAGCTAATATGTAGGCAAGATCTCCTATCTTCTCCAGAATCTCATACGGTCCGATGAACCTCTGAGACAACATCCCTCTCTTACCGAATCTAACAGTACCTCTGAAAGGAAAAATCTTCAGAAAAACTCGGTCTCCCTGATCAAAAGATAAAGGTCTGCGTCTGATATTAGCATACTTTGCCTGTCTATCCTGAGCAGTCTTCATTCTCAGACGAATAATATTACCTGCTCAGCCATGTCACGAATCAAGTCTGGTCCTAAATCAGGCGACTCAGCAATCTCATCTCAGTACAGAGAAGATCTGCACTTCTTTCCGTACAACGCTTCGAAAGGTGTCATACCAATACTCGTCTGAAAGCTGTAGTTGTACGAAAACTCGACCAAAGGCAACTAATCCTGCCAACTGGTGCCAAAATCAAGCACCACTGCTCGGAGCATATCCTCCAGAGTCTGAATCGTTCTCTCTGACTTACCGTCGGTCTGAGGATGATATGTCATACTCAAGTTCAAACGAGTACCAAGAGCCTCTTAAAAACTGTGCCAAAAGTGAGAAGTAAACCGAGAATCTCGGTCAGAAATGATCGACTTCGGCACACCGTGCAATCTAACAATCTCCTTGACATACAATTCTGCCATATGATCGTGACAATATGTCATTCTGTAAGGAATAAAGCACGCATATTTCGTCAATCTGTCAATCACTACCCAGATGGCATCAAATCCTCAAACATATCGTGGTAGTTTCGTGACGAAATCCATAGATATGTGATGCCACTTTCATTTCGAAACAGATAATCTGTGCAGCAGACCACCTAGTCTCTTCCTCTCGGCTTTCACCTGCTGACAGTTCAAGCATCGGGATACAAAACTCGAGACATCGCTCTTCAAATTCTTCCACATAACTGACTTCTCATTTCGTTATACATCTTCCGACCACCAGGATGAACACTGAATTGACTGCTATGTTCCTCTCGCAGAATACGCTGCCTCAACTCAGAAACATCAGGCACAACAATACGATTATTCACAAACAAAATATCATCTCTAACCTGGAATTCAGATGGGTGACCCGGTCTGACTTTCTCTATCAAAGTCTGGATTAGGGGTGCAATCGAGTCGAGCTGAGCTCGAGTAGCATACTACTCGAGCTCGACTCGTTTTTGACTACTCGAGCTCAATCGAGTAGTAAATTTCGTAATCGAACTTGAGCTCGCCTATAATTCGAGTTACTCGAGCTCGAGCTCGAAAATTATATTATATATATATATATATAAGAATAAATAAATACAATATTATATTTATAATTTATATATTTATATATATATATTTTATATTATATTATATATTATATTTTATATATCCGTATGAGCTTTGAAGTGTGTAGGCTTCTATTTTTATAGAAATTTAGTGTCTTCTCTTCCGCATAGATATCAATGTGGGATACTTCATGGGCTTATCACAGCCCAAATTATAGTCAATGTGTGTTATCGAGTAGCTCGCGAGCTACTCGAACACATATATTCAAAGCTTGAGTGATACTCGAGCTACTCGAGCTCGAGCTCGAACTCGGTCAAATCGAGCTCGAGTCGAGCTTTGACTGAGCTACTCACGAGCTGCTCAGGAGTATCTCGGCTCGTTTGCACCCCTAGTCTGGATACTCACATCGGCTCTCTGTGCTTCCCTGATCGACACAAATAATTCTGGCTCGGCTTGGATGGCAAAAACTCTGATAGACCCACTATCTGATTCAAACTCCAAATCAGAAGTGCAACAGTCGTCAATCAAACGAGAAACACCGATGGTAGAAAGGGATAAGGAACAAAGCTTCCGGTTCAATGCATCAGAAGCTGCATTAGACTTCCCCGAATAATACTTGATCTCATAGTCGAAATCCTTCAGTAGATCTAACCATATCCTCTGTCTCATATTCAGCTCTGACTGTGAAAACAAATATTTCAAGCTCTTGTGATCAGAAAAGATATCAAAGGACTCACCATAAAGATAGTGACGCCATATCTTCAATGCAAACACGATAGCGGCTAACTCGAGATCATGAATTGGATAACGAGTCTCGTGCGGTTTCAACTATCTCAAAGCATAAGCTATCACGTGCTTCCTCTGCATAAGAATACAACCAAGACCTAGAAGAGAAGCATCGCAATAAACAGTAAAACCTCCAGTACGTGATGAAATATAAAGAATAGGGGCACTGGTCAATCTCTTCTTCAGATCAATAAAACTGGCCTCACACGCCTCTGTCCAGACAAAAAGGTGCATTCTTCTGAGTCAGCTGGGTAATCGGCTTCGCAATAGAAGAGAAACCCTCGATGAATCTGAGATAGTAACCCGCTAAATCCATAAAAATTCGAATCTCAGGCACAGAAGTTGGCCTGCGCTAGTTCATAACCGCTTCAATCTTGCTGGGATCGACAGAAAACCCATCTCCAAAAATAATATGACAAAGAAAGATGACTCGGTCAAGCCAAAACTCACACTTCGATAGCTTGACATACAACTGCTCAGCTCGTAAAATCTGTAAGTTAGTCTTCAAATGCTCTGCATGGTCAGTGCGACTATTCGAATAAATAAGGATATCATCAATGAAAATAATAACAAACTCATCAAGATAATGCTGAAAGATACGGTTCATCAAACCCATAAAGACTGCTAGAGCGTTCGTCAATTCGAACGACATGACAATGAACTAAAAGTGACCATACCTCATTTTGAATGCAGTCTTAGGCACATCATCTTCTCGCACTCTCAGCTGATGATATCCAGACCTCAAGTCTATCTTTGAATAGACACAAGAACCCTGCAACAGATCAAAGAGGTCATCTATATGCGGTAAAGGGTACCTGTTCTTAACCGTCGCTTGATTCAATTGATGGTAGTCAATGCAAAGTCATATCGATCCATCTTTATTTCGAACAAACAAGACAGGAGCACCCCAAGGCGATACACTAGATCGGATGTATCCCTTGGCAATCAACTCTTGAAGTTGCTCCTTCAATTCTTTCAATTCAATCGGATCCATTCGATATGGATCTTTGGAAATCGGTTGAGTACCTGAAATCAGTTCAATGCCGAATTCGATATCACAAATAGGCGATAATCCAGGAATCTCCTCTTAAAATACGTCAGGTAACTATCTAACCACTGGTAAATGACTCAACACAGGGCTGGACTTCAAAACATCCACGACATAGATCAAAAATCCCTCTTCTCCTCTCTGTAACAATCGAGACATCGACAAAACGGATATCGAAGGAATTCTAGATCGAGAACCCTTACCAAAGAATTTCCACTCATCTGACATCTCGGGTCTGAATCTAACCACTTTCTGAAAACAGTCGACGGTTGCCCTGTACTTGGTTAAAGAATCTATACCAACAATACAATCAAAGTCTGACAACACAAGTACAACACAATCTATCTCAATCACATTCTCTTTGAAACAAAATTCACAGTTCCTGACTATACTCACAGAAACAATTCTTCTACCCAAAATTGAAGTAACAGCAACTACAGCAGGTAAAGGCTCACAAGGCAAGACATGCTTCAAAACAAATCTTTCTGAAATAAAAGAGTGAGAAGCAACCGTATCTATCAACAAAAATGCAAGATAACCAGAAATGGAGCAGTTACCTGTAATAACATCATCAGGTGCTGATCGAGCCTGATCCTCATTCAGAGCAAACACTCTGGCCTGCTGGCTCGGAGGCTGATTCGAAGTCTGGTTGCCTCTCTGTTGAGTCTGTTGTTGTGGCTGAAAGGAATGAACAGTAGATGCTTTCCTCTCAGTCTGTGATGCCTGTCTCAAAGAATTCCCGGTCTGAGCTTGCTCAGGGCCACGCTGAGGACATGATCTCGCAAAATGTCCCGCCTGGTGACAGATGTAGCAAATCCCAAAGATGCCTCTACACTGATCACTGGAGTGCCGAACTCCACACTTGTCACACGAAGCTCCAAAAGCTCCTGAACTGTAATGCTTCGAGCCACTAGAACTCGAAAAAGTGCTCCCATATTTCTTAAATTTCTTCCCCTTCGGACGGAAGTGCTCTTTCTTACTGCCTCCACTGCTACCAATCTCAAACCTCGGTGGTTGACTCTGGTACTGAGACGGTTGGGCCTGAAACTGTCTCTGCTGCTGTTGGGGTACAAACTAATTTCCTCTCTGCCTCAACAGTCCCGCCTCAGCACCATTTGCCTGATTCATGGCATCGGCAAAGTTATCCGGTCTCCCGGTGTTCACCAACACAAAGATTTTGGGATTCAAACCGTTGATAAATTGATCGGCCTTTGCCTCTTCGTTGTCGGCAATATGAGGTGCAAACCCCAAGAGGCTATCAAACTTCGTCACATATTCTTCGATGTTCAAATTTCCTTCCCTCAAATTTGCAAATTCTGCTCCCTTGTCCTTTCGGTACGAAACAAGGAAAAACCGCTTATAGAATTCAGATTTAATCAGTTTCCAGTCAATAATTGTACCTCAATTCTCAAAATATCTCTTGGTTGTGACCCACCAGTTCTTAGCCACACCCTGCAGTTGATGAATGACCAGTCTAGTTCGGCGGTCATCAAAATAATCAAGATAGTCGAAAAGCTGATCAATGTCGTCTAACCAGCTCTCACAGTCAACTGGATTCTCCATACCCTTCAAAGTCGGGGTTCGAAAAGACTGAAACATCTTCAGCAAGGTTTCCATGGGAGTATCTGTGACATCAAACATCCCTGCCCCTGTACTGTAGTGACCCATATCCAGAATTAACGATTAATGAATAATTAATCGTGTAATCATGTTTAGATTAAGTAAAACATGATTAAAGAAATTCCAAATGGGTTAACGGAGTCCAGAAATGGATTCAGGACACTCGAAAATGGTCGGGAAGGTTCTGAGGGGTTCGGATGGATCGGATGATCCGAACGGGTTCGGAGGATCCGAACTCGGATCAGAGGCTCCGATCGAGATCGGAAGCTCCGTCGGTGAGATTGGATGTTCCGATCGGGACCAGGGCACGTGTCATCGCTGACATCAGCAAAGTGATGTCATGGATGACATAATATTGGGCGATCGAACACTCCAAAGATGGGATCGGAGGTTCCGATCGTGTTCGGACATTCCGACCCGGTTCGGAGGCTCCGAACTCCGTCTATAAATAGGGGGCCGAGATTTAATTTTTAAGTGCACCTTTCCCTCTCTTCTCTCTGATTCCTAAGGCCTTCTAACTTAGATCTAGGGAGTTCTAGGCATCCTATTGGGAATCAGGAAGTGGCATAGCAATCCAGGCGTCGTAGCGGAGCTGTGGCCTAGTTTTGAGGCAATTGTCATCAGCGGGCTGACGACGGACGCAGGTATAGCTATGGTCTCCTTAAATTATTTAGGAGTATGCAATAGCTTAATTAAGGCTTTTAGAGCTTAAATTATTGATGCATGGGTATTTGCATTGTAGAGCTAATATAGGCTTGGAACCTAGAGCGGGACTGCTAGGAACTACCTGTAGTAAGGTACGTAAGTACAGACTGAGATAGCCGGCGGGTTTTGCATGCTTATATGTTGCATTTGTGTGTCATATTATTATGCAGCATGTGCATATGATATTGTGCCTGTCCATCTTTTGATATGAGCCATGTAGGGCCGCTCAGCCCTGTCTAGACGGGTGATGTCTAGTGCCCAGTGACTGACGGGTCATGGGTAGTTAGCATCTGGGGACACAGTCCATGTACAGTAGGAATGAGCAGTGTACACAGGGTTTGCTCCCCGGGTTGTACCACTCATGTCCTAGGCGCCATTACTGAGCAGTTATATACAGTTATCCCAGATATGGATACCCTATCATTTGCATGCATCATATTTGTATGTTTTACCCAGTGCTTTCGTATTGAGCTTAGAGCTCACGTCCAGTCTTTTTTGTGTGTCTGGACACCCCATCCGACGGGGCAGGTGTAGGTGCAGGATTGAGCACCAGGAGCTTGGAGTAGCCAGTGACCAGTGAAGACAGCAGGATTAGCTGTAGGTTTTTCCTTTTGGCTATTTATTCGATTTGGTTGTATAAATCGAATTTATTTAACCGGTTGTATTCTGTCGGTCTTTTTTTATTTAAGTCTTTCGCAGCAATTTATTTAATGAATGATTAATTATGCTCTTAACTCTGATTAGGCAGTGGATCCGGGTAGGGTCACTACACTTTTTGGTATCAGAGCATATGCATTTAAGACTTGGGATATAGTAATGAGACTTTGGGTTATCCTCATAGGATTGATTAGACCTTGGAAGAGGTGATGATGCGGCAATTAGTTTGCCCAGAGACTATCATCATCGGCAGGATTTCTAAAGATTTGTCTTATGGGATTCCAGCAAGTGTGGATAGGAGTGATGGATCGTGTCCGAGTTTTCAAGACTTCTACTCAGGTGGATCCTAGCTTTGGATAGAGTACCGGATGCCAGAGGAAGTGGCAGAGGATTGGTGGGGACTTACTTGATGCTTGCATCTGTACAGTCATTACCATGATGACACTACTCTGAAGATTCTCCAGTCGTAGTTGGAGAGATTTTCATGCATAACATAGTTTTGCCGGTATGCTTGTACCGATGCGTTCGGTAGGCGCACGGGAAACTTTGTGTTCAAAAGCATGATTTGGTTACAAGAAGAACTCTAATGGTAGATCGTGAGCAAAAGAGGTCGACTGACATGCACTGACGCAGAGCATACACTAGTAGAATTTTGCCTTTTTACTTCGTCACCTACTACTTTGGCAGTTATTATTTACGAAGTAATATGCAACAATCAACTTCGGTAATAATATTGGCGAAGTAAAAACTTATTTTTTACTTCAGAATTTAAAAAACACGGGCTTCATTCATTTTTTTAGTAATATTTTACTTCGGCATATTAATTTTGACGAAGTAAAAAGTTAAAAATGAAATTTAAAATATAATTGATGAAGTAAAAAGAATAACTGGGTAACTTAAATTTTAATTTCTCTTTCACTCATTAAAGAAAAAAATCGCCGATCCCCTTCTCTTCAGCCCAAGCATGACGATTTGAATCTTCAGCCTTCCACCTCCGCCTCTTTGACGTAAATTTTCGGTTGACTATATATTTGGTAAGATCTCGTCACAAGCTATCTCTCGATACGCATTCCATAACAAAATTCCCGATTTTTCATTTCGATTGTTGAAATTTTTTGCGTTTTTCGGCTGTTGTCCTATCAATTTTGGTGTTTTATGGTTGTATATATGTTGCTTGGATTTGAGTTTGAGAGAGATTTATGAACTTCCTCAGCTTTTCCGACTTTATCTACGGCCGCCGCAAATCCACTGTTTACTGTCGTAGGCTTCAAGACTCGATCTTGCTAAAGAATGGGTAAACTGTACCGACTGCCGATCAGTTCAAGGAATCCTCCACCAGTATCAATGGAAGCGATTTGAGCCACGAGAATGGTTTCTTCATTGCGGAGAAGGTTTTAGCCATCTGCAGATTGAGCCCACTTTGGGTTTAGGGTTTAAAAACATGGCAGGGTTGTTGAATCCCATTCCTGTGCAGATTAATCCAAGGAATTTTCAGCATTATAATTATCAGCCACATATATATGGGAGCCTGGAGTTTGATTAGATCGAGATTTGTTTTTATTTATTCATCGATGTATTTTTTAATTTTGCAATTCTGCTTTGATCGATTTCACCTCTTTTGACTGCCGAATTTTCCATTTTAGGATATATGTTGGCTTTTGCTTTTCAGTTTGGCATTGTGTGAATTTTGATCCGATATGTAATGAATGTAAAAGTTGTCATGTTTATCCAGTATTTAAATGCACATGCTTGCTAGGACACTAGATATTTATCATCTTCCTTTACTTTAGTAAAATGTACATGATAAAGGTAAAGCTACTTTAATTATTATGTGTAGTTCTTGTGGAGGTCAGTCGTGAAGTGATTAATCTGTGAGTTGTTGCATTTAGGTGAACAACCCCGTTGAACTTTATTGGTGTAGATGTTGTTGCATCGGTAATCGAGGGAGGTGATGACCTTGGAGTTGGTGAGGATGTTCAAGACTTTTGCAGTGGGAGTTTCAGTCCAGCTCCTTGGGTGGAAAATGTTTGTGTTTTCCCACAAAACCCCTCTAATTTTGGTATATTTATTTTGTATATTGTTAACCTTGTCTCCTCTATATTTAATTTTTCTTTATTTGTTGAGATTTGATGAAATTTTTCATCATATAGATGAGAAATAATGATGTGATAAGTTCTTCTGTCATTTTCAGTGGTTACGGCAGGGGAAGAAAGCAAACTTTTAGTCGGATTAAAAAATGGTGATAATTATTTTTAATTTGCTAAACCAAGAAATTTTTTCTCCAGATAACCGGGGGTAGTCATTTCTTTGATATCCTCTTATTTTCTCTCTTCTAATTATTTCCTTGCATGTCATTCAAATCAGCAATCTGATCTTTAACTTTTGTTTTCTTGTCATTTTTTAAATGGTGAAAACAGGGGAGTCAAGTATTAATATTATTGCGATCCAGACAAGTGTATATCTTGCTTATGATCACAGTTATTTGTTGCAGAATCTTTCTGCTCAGGTACCATGTTTGTTTTCTTGATTATGACGTTTTATGCTGCTTTTTGCTTATGACAAATGCGAGCACATTTCACTTGTTATGGAATTAGCATATAATCTCATAATCTTATTGCATCGCCAAACTTTCTTCTTCCAAGTATATATATATATATATATATATTCATGATTCTTGAATATTAAATGTACAAAAATTTATGACATCCATACAAGAAAAAATTGAAGAAAATTGCATGATTAGTTTTTTGGTCAAATTTGACATTTTTTCTGTAAAATAAAAATATATGTGAAGATATGGAATGGGAATTGATTCTATTTTATTTTTCTTTTTGGAAGCTAGCTAGTTAGTTGCTTCCAAAAAATGGCATTTTCAAGCTTCCAAGTTCCAACTATATATATATATATATATATAACCCACGAGACAAATCTCAGGTTTCTAGTAATCACTCTCAATGACTCATACAGGATCATCATATTTTCTTTATGCAGCTTTGCAATGTTTACCAGTTTGATTGTTGTTTGAAGAGAGCAGTGGAATTCAGGGAAAACTGCGCAAGATTATGGAGTTCCTTACCGTCTTTTATGTTTGTAGATATTCCCAAAAACATATTGTTTATTTTCTACTTACCTTTTCCATTTAGATTATGAGGATGCATTTTTATTAGCTTGACCACACAACTGGTGGCATGCTACTCTATACTACTTAGAAGGTCAGGCTCCTATGTTTAACTTGTTTACCTTATTGTATATGGGTGTTCCATGTTATGACAATATGATTATTAGATGAAATATGTGCATATGAAATCCAAATCAGATTTAAGGTTTTTCGATATCTATTTGTTCGTTTTGGTAATGAACCCACACCATGGACAAGGTTGGTTGTTTCTGCCTCAAGCTAATTTATCTACTTTATTGCTTATATTTTTAGTTTTTATGGATTTTGATCCAGTGACAATCCAGGGTAATATCCAAGATCACTACCTAATATCCCATAGTTGAAGCATGCTCCTGATACTGCAAAGGAAGGAGGGATTATGAAGTGAGAACAGTGAGATATAGGACGACTTCTTTATAGGATATATTTCTGTACACATTTTTGGTTTTGTACATTTTTGAGTTCTACTCATGGATTTGTGGATATTCATCGTTTTTTGTATGAATAATTTTATGAATCTGATTCTAATTAATTATTTTTAGTATTAGATATTGTAGTATTGTTGTTGAATATTACTTGTATAATATAGATAAAATGATGAAGTAATATAACAAAAATACTTCGGAAAATATAATTTGTGGAGAAGTAAAATATAACATGTACTTCGTCATATTTAAAATTAGTGAAGTAATTCGTAGCAATTACTTCGGTAATTGCAATTTCGCCAAAGTAAAATAACATCTTTTACTTCATCGTAGTTCAAAAATTGTGAAGTCGTAAATCTATTTTACTTCGATAATTGTATAATGTGTGAAGTAATAGAGGATCAATTACTTCGCTATTTTACGAAATTGATGAAGTAATACATGTGCTTTTACTTCGGTAGTGGTCCAATTTTAAATTTCTTGTATCTAACAAAGACTTTGGTAATTATCGGCCTATTACTTCGGTTTTAATGCAAAGTAAAAAATACCATTTTACTTCACGTGCATCTGCTTCGGTAATTATCTGCTTATTACTTCACTTAATATCCGAAGTAAAAGGCCAAAATGCTACTAGTGATAGCTGGTTAGCTATCAAGAGCCATTTCTCCGGAGTTCTTCGTAGGAGGACATGTAGAGAGACTTGGTCGGGAGTATGCTTGTATCGATGCGTGTGTCAATTAGAAGCTTCATGCTCAAGAAACGAAGACTAGTACGATGATTTAAATATTGTATTGATTTAGTTGTAAACAGTATTTCAGTTGTAATGAATCATCATACTTTGGTTGTATCATTTCAAGTTCGATTGTACATTTCATTGTATTTTGAATGTTGTATGTATTACATGGGATTGTAATTGAGAAATTGTACATAAATGGAAGCAATGATACATGTTTTATTATTCCAGCAATTCGTGAATGATCGCATGATTGCTCGGAAGGTTGGCTTGGTTTTAGTTGATTAGTGTTCAACTGCTGTAGCTCATGGGATTTGAGTGGGCCGACTATGACAGTGTAACTTGCGGTTAGTCTAGGCATTTTCCTAGGATTGACCTAGTTAGTCAGTGGACTAAGTTAGTGCCAGCGATGAGTGGACTCATCTAGAGGCATTAAGGGTGTTGTTCGGTTTAGAACATTTGGGCTTTGTTCTAGGTTGTTTCTTGGAATAGTAGGTTGTCTGAACTTTGTTAGGTTGAGGCTTGTGATAATGGGTTTTCATCGGGATACCAGGTCCAGTATATGCCGAAAGTTGTGGACTATGACCAGGACTAGACGTGATGGGGCGCGATCCTATGCCAGTGTTACTCTGGGAGTCTTTGTACTTCAGAGGTTATCTGGGAGCCTTGTGCTTCAGGAGATGGCGGTGGGAAGGCTACTCAGTCTAGGGATTTGGTGACAGTCACGACGAGGTATGACCTTGGATTAGATATCAGGTTTGATATCGATGGTTTGATATCATCTGGTGTGCCAGAGATATAGTTTGAGTGTTCTGCTATGGGAACCAGTCATGGAGGGATTTTCTTGACAAGTGTGTACTCTGAGCAGATAGACTTTAACCTATGGGTTATTGCTAGACGTGTGGATCTAGTAGGTGGATGGATTCTACCAGCGATGGCTATGGGTTGTCATCAGAGTTGTGGTTTGAATTTCCTTGTGATATGAATTATCCAAGAACTTGGATAGGATGTTGTTCTAAGACTTAGACTCAAATACGAGGACTACTCCTTGATGATTGGCTTCATCAGTATTGGATTATATCAGATGTTAATTATTGTGCAGGACTATTTGAGATATGAGAGAAGCATGGCCTATGATCGTGAAACCTTGGTGGCTGTCCAGGTGGGTTATTGAGGTAATGTAGTAGCCCGAACCCTAATTGAGTAATTAAAGGATTAATGCTAATTAAATAAATTGGGGATTGGACGGATCGGAAGCTCCGAAGGGACGATCGGAAGCTCCGATGAGGATCGGAGGCACCGATGATATTACGTCATCCATGATGTGTGGCGGGATCGGAAGCTCCGATCAGGACCGGAGGCTCCGATCACCCCTATCCGGAGTCATCAAGTGATATTTTGACACGTGGCAGATCAGGATCTTTGGAAGCTCCGATGGCAGGATCGGACGTTCCGATCCAGGTTCGGACGTTCCGATCGAGGATCGGAGGCTCCGATCGTTGTCTATAAATAGAAGGCCGAGACTTCATTTCTCCTTGCCAATTCCGGATTTCCTCTCTATTTCTAGTCATATTCGAGCTGTTCTAGTCTTCTTAGGCTTGGTTCGGAGGTCGGAGAGGCGTTCGATAGTCGTAGCGGAGTTGTGCCCATGTTCTGGAGGCATCGACATCAAAGGGCTAACGACGGACGAAGGTATAGCTTTTGCTTCCTATAAATATTTAGGAGTATGCAATAGCTTAGTTAAGGCTTTTAGAGCACTTTGATGATAGTGGTATCATTTCGCTGTGTAGGCGGACTTTAGGCTTGGACTTAGAGCTGGTAGTGCCTACCTGGTATTTGAGGTACGAAAGTACTGTTCGAGATATCCTGACTGAGTATGCATGTATTATGTGACCGCATGATTTATATGCCATGATATTATGCTGCATTCATTTGCATCTTGCTGTATCTCCTTCGAGATGTCTGTTAGTAGGGTTGTACCCTATCCTGTTAGTGGATGGACTTCCATCGATTTGGGTCCGGTGTTTCCACGGTTATCTCGGTATGGGAGCCACCTCCTGAAGCGACGGCACAACGTGCTACATACCAGGGCCCGGTCTGTCTCTGTTATCTGATCCTTGACCTCGAGTCTATAGGGAGTTCACTTTGCATGCATGTATATCATACTCTCGCACTGAGCGTTTTATGCTCACGTCTCGTACTCTGTATTTTCTGGACACCCTATTCCATGGGGCAGGTTTGCGATTGGACGAGGAGGGTGGATCCAGGAGGGGCTAGTCAGTGGTTGGCCAGCTGGAGCTTCGTCTAGGCTTTATTACTGTTGTTTGGGTTTATACAGCTATTCGATTTGGTTGTATATTATTGGATAATTACAGATTCCTTTTCTTGGGATTGTATAATGTTATTGGTTTCCGTAGTTTTATTCTGATATCTGTTTTATTAAGTTAATTGCATGCATAAGTTCTGTTTAGTAGGTGATCCGGGTAAGGGTCACTACATTTATGGTATCAGAGCATGCAAAAGATTTCTTGGGATTTAGTCTCATCTTGAGGTATTTTTGTAGATGTCAAATCGTGACGACCAGAGTTCTCATGGCAGTATTGGTGGGCGTTGGGGTGATGCCGACCGGGAGCCTCGTCGAGAACGGCGTCATCGTCACCATGACGACGAGCGTTTCACTGTGCGTCGATTCTTAGCTATGGGTCCTAAGCCCTTAGTTGGAGGTGAGTCTCCGGAGGATGCGGAGAACTGGTTAGACTGCATGGAAACGACTTTTCAGACTTTCCAATGCACCGATGAGCAGAAGGTGGAGACCCTTGGCTATCTTCTGGATGGGCGCGCGCGCAGGTGGTGGAGGTTTACTTCTGCACCTTTTGTTGCGGCGAGAGGAGTGGCCACCTGGGCCGAGTTTCGCACAGCTTTCCAAAAGCGGTATTTTCCTCCTGCACTCCGACAGTCGAAGGCAGGCGAGCTACTGAGTCTGCGACAGGGAGCCATGTCTATCGATGAGTATCAGCAGAGGTTCTTTGATCTGCTATCCTATTGCCCCGAGATTGCTGATAGCTCAGAGATGAAGTATAATCTGTTCCTTCAGGGCCTTAACCCTGAGATCCATGACCATGTGGCGGTTGGCGACGACATGTCCTACGAGGGTTTGGTGAGCCGTTTTCACCAGGCGGAGGACAGCATTCGGCGGAACAGGTCTTTCTCTCAGTCGAGACCTGCTAGTTCTTTGGCCCCCCGTGCCCACTAATTCAAGAAGTCCGGGTCTACTTCTTCCTCTGGTTCGGGAGGTGTTGTCCGTTTCGGTAAGAAGGACAAGTGTGATCACTGTGGGAAGAACAATCCATCCGACAAGTGCCGCAGAGCTTCTGGAGCTTGTTTCCGTTGTGGAGAGACTGGTCATATCCGGAGGGATTGTCCACTGTCTGGGGGAGGTGGTTCTGGTTCTAGTACAGGATCGGGTTCTCAGGCTACCGTTCAGCAGAGGTCGCAGGGACAGTCTGCTGGGAGTTCTCATTTGAGGCCACGAGCTTCTGGCCAGGTGTTTGCCCTGAGACATGATCAGGCTGTGGAGGAGAATGAGAAAGTCATCGCAGGTACATTTATGCTTTATGGTATACCTGCTCTTGTACTTATTGACACTGGTGTATCTCATTCCTTCATTTCTGCACGTTTTGTTAAGAGGCATAAGTTACCATGCATTGCACTAGACGTAGTGATGTCTGTTTCTACTCCGACGGGCCAATCTGCTTTGGCTAAGCGTCTAGTGATGGGTTGCCCTTTAGAGTTCGAAGGGAACATTCTGTTAGCGAATCTCATGGTCCTGGCGATGGACGACTCTGATTGCATTCTGGGAATATATGTGCTGACTACCTATCGAGCTTCAGTGGACTGCTATCAGAGATTAGTACGCTTTCATCCGGAAGGGAGTGAGAGTTGGTTTTTCTATGGTGAGGGAGCGCGACCCCCGATGCCTTTGGTATCAGCTTTGAGAGCCTGTCGAGCTCTGGAGTCTGGCGGGGAAGGCTACCTTATCTATGCAGTTGATATGTCCGCTGAGAGTATTGGGATAGAGAGCATTCCTGTTGTGGATGAATTTCCAGATGTGTTTCCTGATGAGATTCCGGGTTTTCCTCCTGCTAGGGAAGTCGAGTTTGGCATAGAGTTGATGTCGGGTACTTCGCCTATTTCTAGAGCACCGTATCGTCTGGCTCCGTCAGAGATGCGTGAGTTGAAGAATCAGCTACAGGATCTTTTGGACAAGGGGTACATTCGTCCTAGTGTGTCTCCTTGGGGAGCTCCTGTTCTCTTCGTAAAGAAGAAGGATGGGTCGATGCGGCTGTGCATTGATTATCGGCAGCTGAATCGAGTCACTGTGAAGAACAAGTATCCGTTGCCTCGCATTGATGACTTGTTTGATCAGCTGCAGGGCACATCAATTTACTCCAAGATTGACTTGAGATCTGGGTATCATCAGTTGAGAGTTCGTGATCAGGACGTAGCCAAGACTGCATTCCGTACTCGCTATGGGCATTACGAGTTCCTAGTGATGCCATTTGGTTTGACCAATGCGCCGGCTATATTCATGGATCTGATGAACCGTGTATTCAGGGAGTATTTGGACAAGTTTGTCGTGGTCTTCATTGACGACATCTTGGTGTATTCGCGTAATACGGAAGAGAATGTTTCTCACTTGCGGTTGGTACTGCAGACTCTTCGAGATGAGCAATTGTACGCCAAGCTGAGCAAGTGTGAGTTCTGGATGGATAGAGTGGTCTTTCTTGGCCATATCATATCCAGGGAGGGGATTTCTGTTGATCCAAGCAAGATTGAAGCGGTACTTAATTGGTCGCGTCCGACGACAGTTGCTGAGATCCGTAGTTTTCTGGGTCTAGCAGGGTATTATCGTCGCTTCATTCTGAATTTCTCTCAGTTAGCTCGACCGTTGACGCAGCTTACCCGCAAGGGTGTGGATTTCGAGTGGTCCTCCGAGTGTGAGGAGAATTTCCGTGAGCTTCGACGGCGATTGACTTCTGCGCCGGTGTTAGCATTACCGTCAGGATCTGGAGGGTATGTAGTTTACACGGATGCTTCTCTTCAGGGGTTAGGTTGTGTCCTGACTCAGAATGGGCATGTGATCGCATACGCTTCTAGACAGCTGAAGCTTCACGAGGACAACTACCCAGTCCATGCTTTGGAGTTAGCAGCCATTGTGTTCGCTTTGAAGATCTGGCGTCATTATCTGTATGGCGAGAAATTTGAGATCTTCACCGACCATAAGAGTCTCAAGTATTTGTTCACTCAGGCAGAATTGAACATGAGGCAGAGACGTTGGATGGATTTGCTTAAGGACTATGATTGCGAGATTAAGTACCATCCGGGAGCTGCTAATCTCACCGCTGATGCTTTGAGTCGCAAGGTGCGACTATCCGCACTTCAGACTTGTTCGATGTCTAGTGCGATTAGTGACTGTTGTACTTCAGGTTATACCTTCAAGCATAAGAAAGGTATGCAGAGTATCCAGATGTTTGCGATATTATCTGAGCCAGCCTTGTACTCGCGGATCCGAGATGCTCAGATGTCTGATTCGAAGACCCAGCGTTTAGCTCGTCTAGCTAACGAGGGTAGCTTGTCTGGATTTCATTATCAGTCAGATGGCTTTCTGTGTTTGTCTGGTAGGCTTGTGATTCCACATGATGAAGAGTTGCGAGAGGAGATTTTATCTCAGGCACATCGCACTAAGTTGAGTATTCATCCTGGGAGCAACAAGATGTACAAGGATCTACGTACTCGTTTCTGGTGGAAGGGAATGAAACGCAGTGTCTATCAGTTTGTTTCCAGATGTTTGGTGTGTCAACAGGTCAAGGCAGAGCACCGACGACCTGGAGGATTGCTTCACAGTCTACCTATTCCTGAATGGAAATGGGAGTTTATCACTATGGACTTTGTGACCCATTTGCCGGTATCCCCGAGGAACTGTGATGCTATCTGGGTGGTGGTGGACCGACTCACCAAGTCAGCGCATTTCATTGCCTATAGCCGAGAGTACTCTGTGGATCGCATGGCACGGATGTACATTCAGGAGATCGTTCGACTTCATGGAGTGCCTGTGAGCATTGTCAGCGATCGGGACCCCAGGTTTACTTCTAGATTCTGGGGGAGTGTTCAGCGTGCGATGGGTACTACTCTCAGTTTGAGTACAGCCTATCATCCAGAGACTGATGGTCAGTCAGAGCGCACTATCCGTACGTTAGAGGATATGCTTAGAGCGTGCATCTTGGATTTTGGTTCAGCCTGGCAGGATCATTTGCCGTTGATCGAGTTCGCTTACAACAACAGCTATCACACTAGTATTGGGATGGCACCTTTTGAGGCGTTGTATGGGCGACGTTGTCGTACTCCACTCTTCTGGGAAGAAGTGGGGGAGAGACAGGCTGAGGGACCGGAGTTTATCCAGCAGGCGATAGATATTGTTGATCAAATCAAGAAACGGATTAAGAGTGCACAGGATCGTCAGGCCAGCTATGCTAATATCAAGCGTAGGCCTTTGCAGTTCGAGGTCGGGGAGAAAGTGTTTCTGAGAGTGTCACCTTTCCGCAAGATTCTCAGATTTGGCCTTAAGGGCAAGTTGTCTCCCAGATTTATCGGTCCGTTTGAGATCTTGGAAAGTATTGGCGATTTGGCTTATCGACTAGCTTTGCCACCGCATCTATCCAGTATTCACGACGTGTTCCACGTATCTCTGTTGCGACGGTATGTGGCGGATGAATCTCATATTCTGCAGCGGTCTGAGCTTCAGGTAGACAAGGATTTGACTTATGTTGAGAAACCTCTTCGCATCCTTGATTTTAAGGATAAGGTTTTACGGAACAAAGTCATTCCTTTGGTTTTAGTTCAGTGGCAGCGCCGAGGCACTGAGGAAGCTACTTGGGAGCTTGAGGACAGGATGCGTAAAGACCATCCTGAGTTGTTTTGATTTCATTCTTTAAGTTGTATTCAGTTGCAAACTCTGTAAACGTTTGTTTGAATAAAGAATGTTCTGATTTCTGTATTTGCATTCGGTACTTAAGATCTGATTTCGAGGACGAAATATCTTAAGTGGGGGAGAATGTAGTAGCCCGAACCCTAATTGAGTAATTAAAGGATTAATGCTAATTAAATAAATTGGGGATTGGACGGATCGGAAGCTCCGAAGGGACGATCGGAAGCTCCGATCGGGATCGGAAGCTCCGATAAGGATCGGAGGCACCGATGATATTACGTCATCCATGACGTGTGGCGGGATCGGAAGCTCCGATCAGGACCGGAGGCTCTGATCACCCCTATCCGGAGTCATCAAGTGATATTTTGACACGTGGCAGATCAGGATCTTCGGAAGCTCCGATGGCACCAAGAGCTTGGAGTAGCCAGTGACCAGTGAAGACAGCAGGATTAGCTGTAGGTTTTGCCTTTAGGCTATTTATTCGATTTGGTTGTATAAATCGAATTTATTTAACCAGTTGTATTCTACCGGTATGTTTTTATTTAAGTCTTCCGCAGCGATTTATTTAATGAATGATTAATTTTGCTCTTAACTCTGATTAGGTAGTGGATCCGGGTAGGGTCACTACATGTACTACCTTGTTCAGTCGAAGGAGTGACTACTAGTCGATCCCTGTTCAAAATTCTTCTCGGAGGCATCTGATACGAAATAGGTTAGGACACAAATATCTCAATCTCAAAAATTTGGTGTCCAACAACCTCCGTTCGAAATAATACATAACCTCCCGAGACAATTGACTTCGATCCAAGAATCCAAACAATTGATATATCAAATAAATCATGCTTTAGAATTTAAATCACATAGTCATGTAATTCAATCAATATCAACTAATAAAGCATGCTCGCATGTCATTTAATAAATAAATTAATTAACTCAAACACATGCGAGAAATCATTTCAAGAGAACTCGATCTATCCCGCTCACTCTAATTCAGTCCAAGAAACTTATCGCTCTGATACCACTTAATGTAAGGCCTCGATTCTAATCATCTAATCCAGAATTAATCATATCAATAATCAATCAAGAGTCAAGCTGGAAACCCAAATTAAAAAAAATTTAATTGCTGGTGAACAGTGCTAGATCGATCGGTAAAATCTTACCGATCGAGCGGCCGAAAATAATCAATGTTCTTCCCAGAATTTTTAAGGCCCCCGCTCGATCGATAATATCTTACCGATCGAGCGAACACAAAAATGTCCATTTTCTGCTTATGCACAGGTATGGTCGCTCGATCGGTAATCAACCGATCGGTAATCAACCAATCGAGCGAGATCAGCTCTGAACCAAAAAATCGGAGTTTCTCTCATACAAATTCAACTCCAAAGTACAACAATTCAATAGCATAACCCACTCCAATGACATGCATAATTCAATACAATTGTATTTATAGAGTTATACTGAAACGACCCAAACTACTAGACTAAAAATAATTTAAATGAAAATTTGCGGATTTTTTTAAAATTTTTGCCATGACTTGTTTGCAAAGCAAACAAGCCATCTTAACCCAGTCAACAATTCAAATAAGGAAAGAAAAACTGACTTAAAAACTCAAGTGCGCTAATCATAAACATGCAATCCTAGTAACCACCCCCCGGTTACAGCATAAAGTAAACTAAGGCATTTAAAAGTTCGCAATAATCATAAACATGCATAGGTGTAGACATACTACAAATTCATCAACTGTAGCATAGGGAATGCACATCCTGGCTATAAATACTGAAAGTACTCAAATAACTCTTCATTATTACATAACAGAGTAATGTGCGGAAAAACGTAAACATAAAGAAGCAACGGTCACTGGGCCTTGCACCACCGATGGCCTCATCCCAGTAGATCATGCCCCTCCATCTCAACAACAGTCTCCTCACCTGCAAACATTCAAGCATAGTGAGTCTAAAGACTCAACAAGTATAAACAGTGTAATAACAAGGGTTTAAAATACGTGATGCAATAGCTCAACTTCAACTGTAATATGCATGAAACTAGAAGGTATAGAAAACATGCACTGATGAACTCACGCTATAAAAGACTTTCAACTTTCTTAACATCAACCTCATACTTTACTTAACCTCATGCATGATTGACTGACATCAACGTAAGACGAGTCAACTGAAATAATGAAACTTTAACTTTTAAACTTTTCTTTTCCTTTTCTTTTTCCTCATAGAAATCAGTTCCTTGATTTGTGACCCTCTGTTTCGATCATGATCATGGCTGCAGTGCACTATGCCGGCAAGACGACGAGATTTCTCCCGACGAACTTAACCCCTCTGTGGCAAGGAGACCGAGATAACTCCCGATCCCACATTGCCCCTCTGTGGCAAGGAGACCGAGATTACTCCCAATCCCACATTGCCCTCTGTGGCAAGGATAAACAAGATGTCTCTTGCTCCCTACCTAAACCTCTATAACCTCTTGGTGAGTAGACCGAGGCATCCCCTGGCCTAGAAACACCCCTCTTTGTCACAAACAAATCACTTCATTCAAAAACATTTACTTTCTTTTCCTTTTCATTCATTAAGACTCGACTCACACCTCTTTATAGCATGCAAAACAAGAAAACTTCCTTTCACTTTATGAAACTCAAGAACATGTCATATGCACACGAATAGGCAACCTTTAAGACATGAGACTCAACTCAAAAATGTGGGTGTAAAGTGGATGAGTGGCTGCCCCTAAGACAAAAGAAACACTTCACTCAACAATTTCCCTCAAACTTGACTTAGCCCGAGCAAGAGAACCGTAAGACCCTAAACTTTGTCATGCCTTAACCAAAACCCGTCCCGCTTGAACCGACACTTAACAAACACTTCAAATTACCCCTAGGAATAGGTGGTAACATCAAATGATCAAACGAGCTAATTGACAAGACAAGAAAATTGGACAGCCCTTTTTTACAAAGAAAAATCTGCACCTACACCTCCAACTTAAAAGACTCATAACTTGGTCCAAACTTATCCGAAATAAGCCCATTTTATACCGACACGACCACAACATCATGAACTTTACTATGGTACAGCCCTAACACTGCCCAAACCTCAGCCAAGACCTGCCCTGCCCCATGAACAGTACTTCCCTGCACACTCAACAACACCCAACTTACCTCTAACTCAAAAATTCAACCCCATAACCCTCTTTCCTCAACTTTTCTCCATACCAAACATCAATACACCTCAAATAACATCACTTAGGACTTTTCCCAAGCACTTGGACAACACCCAACCACACTTTCACCTCACATTTCGAAAACTTCAAATTTTAAGCATCAAAAGCCTCAAAATATTGGGTAATCAATCAAGACTCATGCAAATCAATTAAATGCCTCAACATCATTTCAATTCCAGCCCTTACACATGCAAAACTTCAAAATTTAGGGCACCTCACTTCTGAATTTTCGAAATTATGCAAACCCAATCATAAAAATCCATGCCATAGCTTCTAAATTCATCATTTAATCACATAAACACAACTCAAATGCAATACCTAAAAAAAAAAAACAGCCCTACCTCCACTAAATAATGCGAAAAACCAAACCCTACATACATATACATCATGCATTTCGAAATTTTACAAAAAAAACTTAAGGGGGGGGATAGATATTGCTTGAATGAAAGCCCAAGAACAAGTTATACTTGCCTTCCCACTTTTTACCACAAAAATTCGAAAATAAAAGAAGATGGAGGTCTGAACACTAGCTAAACTCCAAGCTAAGCTCCTTGTGAAGCTTCTCCGGTGGTGGAAACGGTGGTGGATGGCGGCTAGGGGCGGCGGTAGAGGCGGCCGTGAGGGATCTCCAAGGAAGGAGAGGGGGGGGGGGGGCGGCTACTTGAAAGGGAAAGGGCTAGGGTTTTTAATTGTTGTACATGATATATGTATATAGAGGGAAAATATTGGGAGTGAAAATATGTGTGTAGTGTTTTAAAGTTGCTTTTGTACTTGTAAAAATGCTATTGTACTATTACAACTTTTCACCTCAAAACTTGTGCACCTTTAAAACTTCTAAGTTTAAAATTTCAACTCTCAATATTTTAATTGAAATTAAACTAGCCCGGATTTAATAAAATCCTATTTTATGAAAAGTTTAGGAAATAATCCAAGAAAATGATAAAATTGCTTTTTGACCCCTTAAAAGTTCAAAATTCACATTTTTGGCCAAAATCCCCTTTTTCCTCTAACTTAAAATCTTAAAAACGAAAGTCTTGAAAATATACCACTGAAGCCCACCATCGTCGCCTGCCGGGATAGAAACTCACTAACTAAACAATTCAAGGCATTTAATTCAAATAAGTCAAGTAATGCTATCTTTAACTGAAACTTAAACAATTAACTTCAAGAAATTAAAAATATAAATAGTGAAAATAATTTTAGGCATGATATTCAAATTTTAAAAGTTCTTGGTGTTACAATTCCTCCCTCCCCAATAAGGAATTTCGTCCTCGAAATTAAAACTCACCAAAAAGCTCCGGATAGCGATCTCTGAAATCTGCTTCTGCTTCCCAAGTGGCCTCTTCATCCGAATGGTTCTGCCATCTTACCTTGATCATTGGAATTGACTTGTTACGGAGTCTTCTCTCCTGTCTATCCAAAATCCGGATGGGCGTCTCCTCATAGGACAGGTGAGGAGATAGTTGAAGCGGTTCCGAACTGAGCACATGGGATGGGTTCGAGATGTACTTCCTCAACATCGACACATGGAAGACACTATGGATCTTATCAAGGTTAGGCGGCAGGGCCACTCTATAAGCCAGTGCCCCTACCCTATCCAAAATCTCGAAGGGTCCTATAAACCTCGGTGCCAACTTTCCTTTCTTCCCAAACCTCAAAACTCCCTTCAGTGGCGCTACACGGATGAATACATGATCACCCACCGAGAACTCCAAGTCTCTCCTCCGGTGATCAGCATAACTCTTCTGCCTACTCTGGGCAGTCCTCATCCTATCACGGATCTTAGCCACTACCTCCGTGGTCAACTGAACAATCTCCGGACCAAAGTATGATCTCTCACCTATCTCATCCCACAACACTGGAGATCTACACTTCCTCCCATAAAGTGCCTCATAGGGAGCCATGCCAATAGTGGACTGAAAACTGTTATTATACGCGAATTCCACTAGTGGTAGTCTCGACTCCCAACTACCTTGAAAATCAATAGCACATGCCCTCAAAAGATCCTCCAAAATCTGAATCACCCTCTCTGACTGGCCATCAGTCTGCGGGTGGAAGGCGGTGCTAAAAAGTAGCTTCGTACCCATAGCGGAATGAAGACTCTTCCAAAAAGACGAAGTAAACCGTGGATCTCTATCAGACACTATGGAGACTGGAATACCATGTAGTCTGACTATCTCCCGGATATACAACTCCACGAACTGAGTCATCGTGAATGTCATCTTCACCGGTAAAAAGTGAGCCGACTTAGTGAGACGGTCTACAATAACCCAAATAGCATTTGAACCTCTCACTATCTTCGGCAATCCCACAACAAAGTCCATGGTGATATTCTCCCATTTTCACTCAGGAATAGGGAGAGGCTTAAGCAATCCGGCCGGTCTCTGATGCTCCGCCTTGACCTGCTGGCATGTCAGGCATTCTGACACGAATCGGGCAATGTCACTTTTCATGCCTGGCCACCAATAAAGCTGCTTAAGATCCCGATACATCTTCGTACTACCAGGGTGGATTGAGTACGGCGATGTATGTGCCTCTGCCATGATAGTAACTCACATAGAATCACCTGCGCGAACCCAAAATCTACCTCTGTACCTCACAATCCCATCTACCACAGCATACAAACCGCTGCCTTTCTCCTCATCTCTCTGTCTCCACTTCCTGATCTGCTCATCAACTGACTGCGCTGCACGGATACGATCAAAAAGTGTAGTCTGCACACTTAGTGAAGACAATCTGGGAGCTCTACCACTTGCATAAAACTCTAGACCATACCTCTGAATCTCAACCTGCAACGGTCTAGAAACTGACAAGAAGGTAATCACTGCAGTCTTCTTGCTCAAAGCATCTGCAACCACATTAGCTTTACTAGGGTGGTAGCTAATATTGCAATCATAGTCCTTCACCAACTCTAACCACCTACGCTGCCTCATATTCAACTCCTTCTGGGTGAAGAAGTACTTGAGGCTTTTGTGGTCTGTGAAGATCTGACTCTTCTCTCCGTAAAGATAGTGTCTCCAAATCTTAAGAGCAATCACTACCGCTGCCAACTCTAAGTCATGAGTAGGGTAGTTCTTCTCGTGCTCCTTCAATTACCTAGAAGCATAGGCAATAACTCTGTCTCGCTGCATCAGAACTGCTCCCAATCCCAACTTGGAAGCATCAGTATACACCACAAAATCACCTTGCCCGGATGACATGGTCAACACTGGCGCTGTCGTAAGAGCTTCCTTCAAAGTATCAAAGCTCTTTTGACACTCGGCACTCCAAACAAACTTGGCGTTCTTCTTAGTCAACGCTGTCATAGGCACAGCAATGGAGGAAAAACCCTTGATAAATTTTCGGTAATATCCGGCTAATCCAAGAAAATTGTGAATCTCAGACGCGCTCCTCGGTATAGACCACTCCTTCACTGCTTGAACCTTTGAAGGGTCTACTTCCACACCGCTCTTAGAAATAATATGACCCAAGAAAGCAACTTTCTCCAACCAAAATTCACACTTATCAAACTTGGCCAACAACTTGTGCTCTCGAAGCACCTCAAGAACGGTCCTCAAATGCTGTTCATGCTCCACTCTATCCTTCGAATAAATGAGGATGTCATCGATGAAAACAATGACAAAACGGTCCAAGTAAGGCTGAAACACGCGGTTCATAAGATCCATGAAAACCGCAGGCGCGTTCGTCATCCCAAACGGCATCACAAGGAACTCGTAATGACCGTAACGAGTCTTAAAACCTGTCTTCGACACATCTGACTCCTTCACCTTCAACTGGTGATAACCTGAACGAAAATCAATCTTCGAAAAGACGGATGCACCTTGCAATTGATCGAAGAGGTCCTCGATCCTAAGTAATGGGTACTTGTTCTTCACAGTCACTCCGTTCAAACCTCGGTAGTCTATGCACAATCTTAGACTACCGTCCTTCTTCTTAACGAAGAGAACTGGTGCGCCCCATGGGGAGAAACTAGGGCGTATGAATCCCTTGTCAAGCAACTCTTGAATCTGCTCTTTAAACTCCTTCATTTCGGTAGGAGCCAATCTGTACGGTGCCTTGGAGATAGGCACAGTACCGGGAATCAAATCTATAGAGAACTCCACTTCTCTATCGGGCGGAATTCCCAAAACATCGCTAGGGAACACATCCTCAAACTCCTTGACGACAGCCACATCAGAAATAACTGGTCGCTCTGGCAGCTTTGTCAAAGATAAAATGGCTAGAAATGACTCGCACCCACTAAGTACAAGCCTCTGAGCTTGCATGGTAGAAATGACTCGAGTCTTCCTCAAGCTCTTAGCAGCCTTGAACCAAAACGGTTCCTCGCCCTCAGGCCTGACTAGCACTGATCTCTGCTGGAAGTCTATCATCACCGCATTCTTCATCATCCAATCCACCCCAAGAATCAGGTCAAACTCTGGCAAAGGTAGCACTATGAGGTCTGCTACCACTGACTGACCCTGCAAAAGAAATACAAGATCTCTCACCAAGCTCCTGGTGGATAGCTCTTCCCCTGAGGGGATAGTAATTGAGAATCCAACCTCCAATTCTTCGCTCTGAATGCCTCTCTCAAGGGCAAAAGACTCCGATATAAAGGAATGGGTAGCCCCTGAGTCTAATAAGGCTCTCGTCGCTACTCCTGCCACAACAATCCTACCTGCAAAGCAGCAGTTACAACGACGAAAAGGTTGAAGTTAAAACCACGAGTTCTACTTAGGCTCATTCTAATTCAACAATTCTCAAACAAGATACTATTCATGCTAAACAGTCAAAGGTCCTAAGACATGCAACAAGTTACTAGAGTCAAACCTCAAACAAGCAAAGAATTAGAGTCGTATGCATCAACAAATCTTTAACTGCTCTAACCCAAAAGTTAAGATATTACCTGTGAGAAGAGTAGTGTCTGGGTCGGCCTGCTCGGCCTCCATCACGAACACTCTGCCCTGCACGAGCCTCCTCAGCTCTGGACAATGGGTAGAGATATGGCCTGGCTTCTTGCACTTGAAGAAAACTCCAGCATCCTTCAAACATCTCCCAAAGTGCGGGCGGTGGCAAACCTGGCAAATAGGCTTCTCCCCAGCCTTGGGAGGAGCCTGTTTCTGGGCCTGACGCCCCTGTGGTGCCAGCTGTCCCTGCTGTCTCGGTGGTCCATGATACGGCTTCTTGCCGTGCTGCTGCTGCTGAGAGTGGCCCTGATGAGGGAAGGGCCTCTTTCCATGCGCCTCCGTGCTAATATCTCTCAGTGTCTGCTCGGACCTCAAGGCACGCCTCAGCACTGAAGCATAATCAGCTAGCTCTGCCATAAGTACATCCCTACGGATGGCGGGTCGAAGCCCCACAAGAAAGTGCTCCAGCTTCTCCTTCTCGTCATCTCCAATTAAAGGCACAAAATGGCAGCCCCTCTCGAATTTCACCACAAACTGTGCCACCGACAAATCTCCCTGTCTCAAGCTCATAAACTCCGTCTTCAAACGGGCTCTCACATCAGCAGTAAAATACTTCTCAAAGAACAGCTTCTTGAACTCAGTCCAAGGTAGAGTAGCTGGGTTCACAATCTTCTCCATTCCCTCCCACCAGAGGGCGGCATCATCCTGGAGGAGAAACACAGCACACCTCACTCTATCTGGATCTCCCAGCTGCATATAGCGAAAGATCACCTCCAGAGAACGGATCCAACCCTCCGCTATCAACGGATCAGTGGTGCCAGCGAAGTCCTTCAGATTCATCTTCCGGAACTGCTCATAAACAGTCCCCACTCCAGCTCTAGGAGCATCCACATGACGCTCGAGAATGCGAGCCAATCCCGCTAGCACCTGTCCTCCTACATCCACTTGCGGCGGCGGTGAAGGCGGCGGCCGTGGAGGAGGCGGCCGTGGAGGTGTAACTGCACGCTGATCACGACGACGAGCCATCTAAACGCATTGAGAAAATCCAACATTCAAATTTCATGCCTTAGAAAATATTTTTAATTCAAATTTAAATTTCTCAATAACTCAAGAAACTAATACATCAAACCAAGACCGTGCTCTGATACCAACTGAAACGACCCAAACTACTAGACTAAAAATAATTTAAATGAAAATTTGCGGATTTTTTTAAAATTTTTGCCATGACTTGTTTGCAAAGCAAACAAGCCATCTTAACCCAGTCAACAATTCAAATAAGGAAAGAAAAACTTACTTAAAAACTCAAGTGCGCTAATCATAAACATGCAATCCTAGTAACCACCCCCCGGTTACAGCATAAAGTAAACTAAGGCATTTAAAAGTTTGCAATAATCATAAACATGCATAGGTGTAGACATACTACAAATTCATCAACTGTAGCACAGGGAATGCACATCCTGGCTATAAATACTGAAAGTACTCAAATAACTCTTCATTATTACATAACAGAGTAATGTGCGAAAAAACGTAAACATAAAGAAGCAACGGTCACTGGGCCTTGCACCACCGATGGCCTCATCCCACTAGATCATGCCCCTCCATCTCAACAACAGTCTCCTCACCTGTAAACATTCAAGCATAGTGAGTCTAAAGAATCAACAAGTATAAACAGTGTAATAACAAGGGTTTAAAATACGTGATGCAATTGCTCAACTTTAACTGTAATATGCATGAAACTAGAAGGTATAGAAAACATGCACAGATGAACTCACACTATAAAAGACTTTCAACTTTCTTAACATCAACCTCATACTTTACTTAACCTCATGCATGACTGACTGACATCAACGTAAGACGACTCAACTGAAATAATGAAACTTTAACTTTTAAACTTTTCTTTTCCTTTTATTTTTCCTCATAGAAGTCAGTTCCTTGATTTGTGACCCTCTGTTTTGATCATGATCATGGCTGCAGTGCACTATGCCGGCAAGACGACGAGATTTCTCCCGACGAACTTAACCCCTCTGTGGCAAGGAGACCGAGATAACTCCCGATCCCACATTGCCCCTTTGTGGCAAGGAGACCGAGATTACTCCCGATCCCACATTGCCCTCTGTGGCAAGGATAAACAAGATGTCTCTTGCTCCCTACCTAAACCTCTATAATCTCTTGGTGAGTAGACCGAGGCATCCCCCAGCCTAGCAACACCCCTCTTTGTCACAAACAAATCACTTCATTCAAAAACATTTACTTTCTTTTCCTTTTCATTCATTAAGACTCGACTCACACCTCTTTATAGCATGCAAAACAAGAAAACTTCCTTTCACTTTATGAAACTCAAGAACATGTCATATGCACACGAATAGGCAACCTTTAAGACATGAAACTCAACTCAAAAATGTGGGTGTAAGGTGGATGAGTGGCTGCCCCTAAGACAAAAGAAACACTTCACTCAACAATTTCCCTCAAACTTGACTTAGCCCGAGCAAGAGAACCGTAAGACCCTAAACTTTGTCATGCCTTAACCAAAACCCATCCCGCTTGAACCGACACTTAATAAACACTTCAAATTACCCCTAGGAATAGGTGGTAACATCAAATGATCAAACGAGCTAATTGACAAGACAAGAAAATTGGGCAGCCCCTTTTTACAAAGAAAAATCTGCACCTACACCTCCAACTTAAAAGACTCATAACTTGGTCCAAACATATCCGAAATAAGCCCATTTTACACCGTCACGACCACAACATCATGAACTTTACTATGGTACAGCCCTAACACTGCCCAGACCTCAGCCAAGACCTGCCCTGCCCCGTGAACAGTACTGCCCTGCACACTCAACAACACCCAACTTACCTCTAACTCAAAAATTCAACCCCATAACCCTCTTTCCTCAACTTTTCTCCATACCAAACATCAATACACCTCAAATAACATCACTTAGGACTTTTCCCAAGCACTTGGACAACACCCAACCACACTTTCACCTCACATTTCGAAAACTTCAAATTTTAAGCATCAAAAGCCTCAAAATATTGGATAATCAATCAAGACTCATGCAAATCAATTAAATGCCTCAACATCATTTCAATTCCAGCCCTTACACATGCAAAACTTCAAAATTTAGGGCACCTCACTTCTGAATTTTCGAAATTATGCAAACCCAATCATAAAAATCCATGCCATAGCTTCTAAATTCATCATTTAATCACATAAACACAACTCAAATGCAATACCTAAAAAAAAAACAGCCCTACCTCCACTAAATCATGCAAAAAACCGAACCCTACATACATATACATCATGCATTTCGAAATTTTGCAAAAGAAACTTAAGGGGGGGGATAGATATTGCTTGAATGAAAGCCCAAGAACAATTTATACTTGCCTTCCCACTTTTTACCACAAAAATTCGAAAATAAAAGAAGATGGAGGGCTGAACACTAGCTAAACTCCAAGATAAGCTCCTTGTGAAGCTTCTCCGGTGGTGGAAACGGTGGTGGAAGGCAGCTAGGGGCGGCGGTAGAGGCGGCCGTGAGGGATCTCCAAGGAAGGAGAGGGGGGGGCGGCTACTTGAAGGGGAAAGGGCTAGGGTTTTTAATTGTTGTACATGATATATGTATATAGAGGGAAAATATTGGGGGTGAAAATATGTGTGTAGTGTTTTAAAGTTGCTTTTGTACTTGTAAAAGTGCTATTGTACTATTAAAACTTTTCACCTCAAAACTTGTGCACCTTTAAAACTTCTAAGTTTAAAATTTCAACTCTCAATATTTTAATTGAAATTACACTAGCCCGGATTTAATAAAATCCTATTTTATGAAAAGTTTAGAAAATAATCCAAGAAAATGATAAAATTGCTTTTTGACCCCTTAAAAGTTCAAAATTCACATTTTTGGCCAAAATCCCCTTTTTCCTCTAACTTAAAATCTTAAAAACGAAAGTCTTGAAAATATACCACCGAAGCCGACCATCGTTGCCTGCCGGGATAGAAACTCACTAACTAAACAATTCAAGGCATTTAATTCAAATAAGTCAAGTAATGCTATCTTTAACTGAAACTTAAACAATTAACTTCAAGAAATTAAAAATATAAATACTGAAAATAATTTTAGGCATGATATTCAAATTTTAAAAGTTCTTGGTGTTACATATACAATATTCGAACTAATAGAACATGCTCCAGCTCAAAGTTCTCAATACAATACAAATACATGTTCGAATACAAGAGTTCAACTTCTAACAACAACGAGTCCTCACTTCTATCATCTCAACACCTAGCCATGCGATCTCTGCCTCGGTCCTGCCCCACCTGTTGCCAAGAACACACACAAAGACAAGACAACAGCCGGATAAACCGGTGATAATAACTCCCAGTATAAGAGACAAACATGTGATATCAAATAACCATCTTAAGTAATGATATAAACAACTTTCACATAATCAAATGAAAGTGCAATGAATGCATGAATTCAAATCTCAAGATTATCAAGCTCAGATAATCAAAATGCATCTCGTCTTTTCTTTTCTTTGGTTGGGATCTCGAGGATAAAATATCACAACGATCACACCGAACTCCCCTTTCTAGGTGGATGATGTATATTTCAGTCCTCTAGACTCCAGAGCATTATAGAGAGTTAAGTATTGTAATTGTAGTAATTCGCCTACAAAGCCACTCAACTATAATCCCCAGAACGTCTAATTCAAAATGAAACAATCATTTAGCTCAATATGAATGCATATGAATTCTAATACATTCAATCAATAAACTCAATTAGCTCACATAAACATGCAAGTATGTGATTTCTCTAGGACACTCGAATCAATCCGGATTCGAGTTAATCGTCCTATTCTTTCCAATATCGTCTTATACCTTCTCATTGATTCACAATCTTCAATCGGCTTCGATATTTTAAACAATCCAAAGCTGCAACCTTGCAACTCCACTGGCTTCAATTCAATCTATAAAATAATCCACAAAGATCAATATCTACAATCCAAACTCCAATCAAACACGGTTCTGTTGGTAAACTGGCGAGTTCCCAGACCAATTACGATTGATACCCGGTGCAGCGGAAGTTTAAAAATTTTTCATGGAACGTTTCCATGGTATGGGTATCAACCGTTCATCGATTGAATTACGTGTGTGTAAAATTTAAATAACAATTAAATAAATTTTACCTCAAATCTCGCAACGAGATTAATGGACACCAACAGAACAATTCTGCTCTTGTTGTCTCTCCCTGGAACCGATGAACGCCTTCAATCAGGTCCACGAACAGAGGTTTAATCCCTCTGATAGATTGCACTAGAAAATCTATCAGAAGTTTTCTGCGAAGAGAATACACGAATTTGATTCGTTATTCCTTACTGCGATTCAAAATCACAGACCGGAATTTCTCAGACAGAGAGGGAGGGGGGCGACGGCCAAGCTTGAGAGAGGGGCTAGGGTTTCGATTTTTTTCTCTCAAAATTATGAGCTATCGTGTGTAATTTCTGTACTGAAATAACTTATTTATAATGCAGGCCACTAACACCTTAGGGCCCATTAGTCATAAGCTGGGGCCCGACAAGCAAAGCCCGCTCGTTCAGAAATTAATATAAAATTCATCGTGACTCCGATTGATGAAACGATTTCACCAATGTGCACAGAAACCATTTCTGCACGTTTTAAAGTCAAAATAAATTTTCCTGAATCCGAATTCAGTGGTTTCCAAAAATGTCCATCCCTATGTCATTTTAGGAAATCCTACTCCCTTACTCTTATTTAAGAAGTCCAACTCCTTAGTTCATTAAATTTAAATCTTTAAATTTAACTATCTCAACGGGGATTAAAACTCCATTACACTGTGTGACCCTCAATGGTTCAGGGATACAGCTAGCCGTGGGCTCACAACTCCTTGTGACTCGGAACAACACTTTCCGACTTGCCCAACGAATCATGGTAAAGCGCCTAGCAACATCGCCCCATGATTCCCTAGGTATCACTGATAGTGCCTACAAGAACCAGTAGATTTTGGTTAGCGTACAGTACGGTCCCTTCATCCAAATATCCCGATCGAATCAACAACCATTGGTATATCGAGAGTCGCTCAAGATTCGATAACTATGCAATGCATCTTGAAGATCAAATTAGTGACATCGCATGTGCTACTAAGAAACCATTTCTTAAATCACATCAAGTACTCTGGCCAGAGATTTGTCACACTAATATCTCCTCAGATCGCATAGGATATCCACACTCGCAAGTATGTGGTGAATCCTTGACAACAATGCATTGACTCCTATATGTGTCGTAACTGTACCCAATATCGACACCTGATGACCCCCTCAGAGTCGGTAAACGAGTCAAAGCACAGTACTAGCATATAGAGTCTCCATGATGTTTCAAGTCGTAAGGACTAATGGTGTACAACCAAAACCGCGGACTTTATCCACTCGATAAGTGATAACCACTTGGAAAGTCCGGATAGGGTAGTTCGACTATTCATCCTATGAATATCCATTTGCATGCTTCGAACATCTCCATGTTCCCTACCAATGAAACGTGGTACTCCGCATCGCAAATGCTAGTCTCAAACTCGAGCGATCCTTATCCTTATTATCGGACGGCTCAATCGACTAGGAACGGTTTTAGAATATACAGTGACTATAAGATGTATTTCATGATAGACATCTCCATGTTCTACCACATCTTACATACACTATAGTATATTCAAGGTCTTTATCAAAACAACAATAGTATATCACAATATAACAATATGAAGTAATATAAAGTCATTGCCATAAAAGTGTAAATAATATTAAACAAAAGATTGTTTATACAAAGAGTCAACAAAGCCCATAGCCACACAGTTGGCTCACTGGGCACCCACTCTTACAATCTCCCACTTGCCCTATAGCCAACTAGTCATACTACGTAGACCCATTGCTTCGCGATGTTTGTCAAACAATGGTCCTGGCAAAGGCTTAGTAAGTGGATCAGCGATATTGTCTGCAGAGGCCACTCGTTCGACACTGATGTCTCCTCTTTCCACAATCTCCCGGATTATGTGGTATTTCCTCAGTACGTGTTTGGATCTTTGATGAGACCTTGGTTCCTTTGCTTGAGCAACGGCACCCGTGTTGTCGCAGTACACCGGGACTGGACCAACAAATTCAGGAATGACGCCCAACTCTTGGACGAAATTCCTCATCCAAACGGCCTCTTTAGCAGCAGCTGATGCTGCAATGTATTCAGCCTCAGTGGTGGAATCCGCTGTGGTGTCCTGCTTGGAACTCTTCCAAGAGACAGCACCACCATTGAGCATGAACACAAATCCAGAGGTTGACTTCGAGTCATCCACATCACTTTGGAAGCTAGAGTCGGTATAGCCTTCCAGTTTGAGTTCTCGTCCTCCATAAACCATGAACATATTCTTAGTCCTTCGCAAGTACTTAAGAATGTCCTTCACGGCTTTCCAATGCATCTGACCAGGATTAGACTGATATCTGCTCGTGACACTCAGAGCAAATGCTACATCCGGTCTGGTAGATATCATCCCATACATGATACTACCTATAGCTGACGCATATGGTACATGTGTCATATTCTCTATCTCTGCATCAGTCTTGGGACACATAGACTTGGATAGAGAAACTCCATGACACATGGGTAGATGTCCTCTCTTGGACCCATCCATTGAAAACCGTTTCAATATGGTATCGATGTAGGTTGATTGAGTGAGTCCTATCATTCTCTTAGATCTATCCCTATAGATCTGTATCCCAAGAATGTAGGATGCCTCACCCAAATCCTTCATCGAAAATCTACCTGATAACCATATCTTTGTTGACTGCAACATCCCTACATCATTCCCAATGAGTAGGATGTCATCAACATAAAGTACTAAGAATGTCACCGCATCCTTAACTACTTTCTTGTACACGCAAGGTTCCTCCGGGTTCTTGATGAAACCAAAGTCTTTAATTGTTTCATCAAATTTCTGGTTCCAACTTCTTGATGCTTGTTTTAGACCATAAATTGATCTCTGAAGCTTGCATACCTTATGCTCGCTTCCCATGGATGTGTACCCCTCAGGCTGCTTCATATAGATTTCTTCCTTAATGTCTCCATTAAGAAAAGCAGTCTTCACATCCATTTGCCATATCTCATAGTCATACCATGCAGCTATGGCAATAAGGATTCTTATGGACTTGAACATTGCAACTGGTGAAAAGGTTTCGTCATAGTCAACTCCTTGCCTTTGAGTATAACCTTTCGCCACCAATCGCGCCTTGTAGGTCAATACCTTACCATCAGGCCCAAGCTTTCTTTTGTAGATCCATTTACACCCTATTGGAACAATTCCATCGGGAGGATCCACTAAAGACCAGACTTGGTTAGTATGCATCGAATCCAATTCTGACTGCATAGCTTCAAGCCATAAATTCGAATCCGCATCAGAAATTGCTTCCTTGAAGCTTCTTGGATCACATCCAATGTCGGGTTCATCTTGACCCTCTTCAAGAAGAAGACCATATCGAACTGGAGGTCTAGAAGTCCTCTCGGATCTTCTAGGTGCAGGCGTGTCCAGCAATGGTTCCTGAGGTGTGGGATCGTTATTTTGTATTTCGGGTTCTTCTCGAACTTCTTCGAGTTCCATCATCTCGCCTTTCTTATCCAATAAGAACTCCTTCTCCAAGAAGGTGGCATTCCGTGAAACAAACACCTTTGTTTCAGCAGGATAATAGAAATAATATCCGATTGAATTCTTCGGATACCCTACAAAATAACATAAGCTGGATCGACTATCCAACTTATCTCCCACTGTCCGCTTCACGTAAGCAGGACATCCCCAAATCCTCAAGTACGAATACTTAGGAGCTTTGCCATTCCATAACTCGTATGGTGTTTTGTCCACTGCTTTAGTGTGGACGTTGTTCAACAACAATACCGCCGTTTCAAGCGCATAGCCCCAAACGAAGGTGGAAGCTCAGTGAAGCTCATCATAGATCGAACCATGTCCAACAAAGTTCGATTACGACGCTCCGATACACCATTAAGCTGTGGTGTCATAGGAGGAGTCCACTGAGAGAGAATCCCATTCTCTTTCAGATAGTCCAAAAACTCGGTACTCAAGTATTCTCCACCTCGATCCGATCGAAGTGCCTTAATACTTTTACCTAGCTTGTTTTCTACTTCAGCCTTGAATTCTTTGAACTTTTCAAATGCTTCAGACTTATATTTCATTAAATATAAATACCCATACCTTGAATAATCATCAGTAAAGGTAATGAAGTAGGTGTGGCCATGTTGAGTCCCTACTCTAAATGGACCACAAACATCTGTATGGATCAAATCCAACAGATTCTGACTACGCTCAGGTTTCCCCTTAAAAGGAGATTTAGTCATTTTTCCTTTTAGGCAGGATTCACAAGTAGGTAGAGAGTTAATATCAGACATATTAAACATGCCCTCTCCCACTAGCTTGTTCATCCTCTTTGAGGAAATATGACCTAGCCTAGCGTGCCAAAGGTTTGCCGGGTTTTGACTATCGATTTTCCTTTTGTTTGTTGTCGCCGGTTTGTCAATACAATTCACTGGAACGTCTTTTAGTTTTAAGTTGTATAGATCGTTTTCAATTTGTCCATTTCCAATTAAACATTCATTCTTGTAAATATTGCAAATCTCATTCACAAAATTGCAAGAATAACCATCTCTATCTAGCATAGAAACAGAAATAATGTTTTAATTAAATCTGGAACAAATAAAACATCTATCAAAAGTAACTTAAAACCGTTCTGCAAAAATAAATATTTCCCATAGCTATGGATTTAACTCTGGAACCATTCCCGAGCCTTGACTGGGTCTCACCCATCCTTATCCTATTACTTCTTGTTATCATTTGCAACTCATTGCAAATATGAGATCTACATCTGGTATCCAATACCCAAGAAGTAGTATTAAGAAAAACATTTATTTCAATGTAAAACATACCCTTTGCAGTTCGCAACTGCTTGGGGTATTCCTTGCAGTTACGTTTCCAATTACCGGGTTTCTTGCAGTGATGGCAAACTTGTTTAGACTTGTCCAATTTTGCATGTAACATTTGGCCTTGAGATCATGGTCCAACCATTTCTCTAATTCGGCCAACCTTTCGGCAGTTACATCAGCCGGGGCTGTTTTCGGAGAAGCCTTTTCTAACACTTAGAAAATCTTTTTCCGAACTTAGGACAATCTTAACTTATGGAATCATTCTGTATTGTTTGCGTCAATAAGTTTGTTTTGTTGGAGAACAGAAACATGTGGATTACTGAGATAAAACAGACAATTATCGATGATTGTTTAAATAATTTACTAAGACATAAAATTGGCGAATTTTATTTTTATGAATCTCACTCCCACTATTTTAACGATTTCACCACCCTCTAGTGAAAACGGGAAACTTTTTCCTTAGTGAGAACATGGAGTCCAATTGACAAACTTATGGTCCCGAATAATATCAGCCAACCATAATTCTCAAAAGGTAGAGCCCAATTGCTTCCAAAGCAACCCCCATGTATTTACCTCATGTCCAATAAGGGCCCAATAATATGACGCCGTTTAAAGTGACATGTCAAGATGACCCATCAATATTAAGTTGTGATGGACGGTCGCCATGTGGATCCCCCAATAATATGAGCCGATCCCATGGGAGTTCCACCCAACTTACAACATTTGTCGATCCAATGTACAGCTTTCCGACGGACGGGCCCCCCAATAATATGAGCCGGACCGTATCCGCGGGTAGCATCACATACATTGACCGTTGATGGAAGGTAGGAACATTTAAACAATATTTAAATTTCCTTTATTTATCTTGATATAAATTTTAAATCATATTTAAAATGAGGGATTTTATTTATAAAAATATTTGTCTCATCATATTTAATTTATTGCATGCATTGCCGGATTCACGCAATTTATGTCTAAACATGCATACAATCATAATATCACATATTATATAGGATGATCGATTCCATTTCTAATTGACCCGTGGTTGCCAATCACGGGTCTTAGTCCAATCCTAGGTAATATGCAGTATGCAAATGCAATCCTATTACATATGCTTCCAATTTACATTTCTTCAGTCTTCATTGTCTGCTGGGCCCACCATCTTCAAATCTTGATCTCCCACTAAATCTAATGTATTTACAATAAATAACAATGACAAGTAGGGGATACATTTTTAGGGGGTGGGAACGGGCTATAAACCAAGCCCACTTTTATTACATATGACATTCATATCGGGCCATAAACCAGGCCCATTAATAAAACCAACAACAATAAAGACAAAATGTAAATTCCTAACATACACCTACAAAATTGGTCATGGCAATCGATCATCCTTATCCAATAACATTTAATTCAAAATTAATTTATTGGATAACATGCTGTGGCAATTCAAATTTAAACAAGATAAAATCATATTTTATATAAAATCACATTTCACATATAAAATCATATTTTATCTCCATATCAAATAAAATCATATTTTATCTATAAAATCCAATTTTACAAATAAAATCATATTTTATCTAATATATCATAAGATCATATCTTATCATCAATTGTACCAAAATAATTGATTTCAAAATTCAATTTACGGATAAAATATTAAAATTTTCCAAAAATTCAAATTTATCCAAAATCAATTTTAAAATTTACGGACTCGAACAATTCGATCCGAAATCTCGTGAACCAATCAAAAACAATTTTTGACCGGACCAAAAATAAAATTTTAAATATTAAAATTAATAAAAATATTAAAAATTAATTTTTCCCGCGGGCCACCCGGGACACTCCCGGGTTGGCCCGTACCCGGGGCGCGGGCCGGGGGCAGCCCGGCTGCCCCCTTAGGGCAGCGCACGGCGCCGCCCAGGCGGCGCCGAGCGCCGCCCTGCGCAGCGCCTGGCGCTGCGCTGGGCGGCGCCGAGCGCCGCCCCTGGGCAGCGCCGAGCGCTGCCCTGCGCAGCGCCCAGCGCTGCGCTGGGCAGCGCACAGCGCTGCCCTGGGCGGCGCCGTGCGCCGCCCTGGGCGGCGACGGTCGCCGCCTTGGGTGGCGCCGTGCGCCCCCTTTGGGCGGCGCCGTGCGCCGCCCGGGGCAGCAACAATTGCTGCCCCACCGGGCAGCGATCCAATCGCTGCCCGGGTTTTGCCCCGAAAAAAAAAATTTTTTATTTAAAATATTTATTTTGTTTCAAAAACCGAGACTCAAAAATTTTGTACAATTGATTAATTCAATCGATTGATCTGAGCAACCTGGCTCTGATACCACTGTTGGTAAACTGGCGAGTTCCCAGACCAATTACGATTGATACCCGGTGCAGCGGAAGTTTAAAAATTTTTCATGGAACGTTTCCATGGTATGGGTATCAACCGTTCATCGATTGAATTACGTGTGTGTAAAATTTAAATAACAATTAAATAAATTTTACCTCAAATCTCGCAACGAGATTAATGGACACCAACAGAACAATTCTGCTCTTGTTGTCTCTCCCTGGAACCGATGAACGCCTTCAATCAGGTCCACGAACAGAGGTTTAATCCCTCTGATAGATTGCACTAGAAAATCTATCAGAAGTTTTCTGCGAAGAGAATACACGAATTTGATTCGTTATTCCTTACTGCGATTCAAAATCACAGACCGGAATTTCTCAGACAGAGAGGGAGGGGGGCGACGGCCAAGCTTGAGAGAGGGGCTAGGGTTTCGATTTTTTTCTCTCAAAATTATGAGCTATCGTGTGTAATTTCTGTACTGAAATAACTTATTTATAATGCAGGCCACTAACACCTTAGGGCCCATTAGTCATAAGCTGGGGCCCGACAAGCAAAGCCCGCTCGTTCAGAAATTAATATAAAATTCATCGTGACTCCGATTGATGAAACGATTTCACCAATGTGCACAGAAACCATTTCTGCACGTTTTAAAGTCAAAATAAATTTTCCTGAATCCGAATTCAGTGGTTTCCAAAAATGTCCATCCCTATGTCATTTTAGGAAATCCTACTCCCTTACTCTTATTTAAGAAGTCCAACTCCTTAGTTCATTAAATTTAACTCTTTAAATTTAACTATCTCAACGGGGATTAAAACTCCATTACACTGTGTGACCCTCAATGGTTCAGGGATACAGCTAGCCGTGGGCTCACAACTCCTTGTGACTCGGAACAACACTTTCCGACTTGCCCAACGAATCATGGTAAAGCGCCTAGCAACATCGCCCCATGATTCCCTAGGTATCACTGATAGTGCCTACAAGAACCAGTAGATTTTGGTTAGCGTACAGTACGGTCCCTTCATCCAAATATCCCGATCGAATCAACAACCATTGGTATATCGAGAGTCTCTCAAGATTCGATAACTATGCAATGCATCTTGAAGATCAAATTAGTGACATCGCATGTGCTACTAAGAAACCATTTCTTAAATCACATCAAGTACTCTGGCCAGAGATTTGTCACACTAATATCTCCTCAGATCGCATAGGATATCCACACTCGCAAGTATGTGGTGAATCCTTGACAACAATGCATTGACTCCTATATGTGTCGTAACTGTACCCAATCTCGACACCTGATGACCCCCTCAGAGTCGGTAAACGAGTCAAAGCACAGTACTAGCATATAGAGTCTCCATGATGTTTCAAGTCGTAAGGACTAATGGTGTACAACCAAAACCGCGGACTTTATCCACTCGATAAGTGATAACCACTTGGAAAGTCCGGATAGGGTAGTTCGACTATTCATCCTATGAATATCCATTTGCATGCTTCGAACATCTCCATGTTCCCTACCAATGAAACGTGGTACTCCGCATCGCAAATGCTAGTCTCAAACTCGAGCGATCCTTATCCTTATTATCGGACGGCTCAATCGACTAGGAACGGTTTTAGAATATACAGTGACTATAAGATGTATTTCATGATAGACATCTCCATGTTCTACCACATCTTACATACACTATAGTATATTCAAGGTCTTTATCAAAACAACAATAGTATATCACAATATAACAATATGAAGTAATATAAAGTCATTGCCATAAAAGTGTAAATAATATTAAACAAAAGATTGTTTATACAAAGAGTCAACAAAGCCCATAGCCACACAGTTGGCTCACTGGGCACCCACTCTTACAGGTTCTATCAAATCGACAAAACGATATTCAAAACTCAAACTGACGGCATAACGGCTATATTCTGATCAACTCAAAACACATACAGCATAATATCGATCCAATAAATTCATATCAATCATCAATCATTCAATCCAACTCAAATCCAACAAATCCAAAACTCAAAATCTCAAAAATCATCAATAAAATCATAACAATTCCGAACGACATTCTATCTCCGATCCGACAGAGAATAAACACTACCAAGTAGTTCAAGAACAACGTCCCCGATTATCGTTCGATTCTATCAACTTCCAAAAAATCAAACTTCAAAGAAATAAGAGAAACTTAGTTCAAAACGAGCTCTCCCAGCCGTGATCATTAATATAACTTCAGAAATAATTCCTATCGGACGGATTGAGTCAAAACCAAACTTTCAGAAGCTTGGAAAGCTTTTCCCATGCCTTCAATGGAGGAACACGACAAGGAGGAAGAATATGGAATGATAAAAAAAAGCTAAGTCATGCTTATATATATGTTAAAGCCCAATTTTGCATTTTAGTCCCTGAAAATCCAAAAATTTCAAAATGATTCTTGATATAAATCAAAACGGCCCTCGAATAATAAAATCTCCAGTTATCTCAAATAAACTCATTTAAGCCAAATTCGGGGCGTTACATTACGGGTATAGGAAAAATAGAATGTCTCTATATATCCAATCCTTAGACTATGACCTTTGGAAAGTGATGGTGAAAGGTCCCTACGTCCCTATGAAAATAGTTGATGGTAACGAAGTTCCGAAAGAAATGGATGACTTTTCAAAAGAGGACATGCGATTAATTTCTCAAGATGCTAAATGTATGAATATTTTGCATTGTTCTCTAGATATGAACGAGTACAACTGGATCTCTATGTGCTCCTCCGCAAAAGAGATTTGGGACAAATTTGAGATTTGTCACGAGAGAACAAATCAAGTGAAGGAGACAAAGATTTATCTTCTACAACTCAAATATGAAACCTTTGAGATGGATGCCAAAGAAGATATTGATACCATGTTTCGAAGGCTCACTAAAATCATCAATGAGCTTGCCCAACTAGGTGAAAAATATCCAACCAAACAAGTATGGAGAAGATCACTTCGAGCACTACCCAAGGAGTGGGATGCAAAGAGAACGACGATCATTGAATCCAACAAAGGCGACACCGCTTCCTACGATCTCGATCAACTCCATGGGACCCTAAAAACCCATGAGTTAGATTTATCTACAAGAAAATAGTTAAAGAAGGAAGATGAAAAAATCAAAGCAACAGGAATAGCCCAATCAATCCAAGTTGAAGAAGATGATGATGATGACATGGCGCTTTTCGCAAGAAAATTAAAAAAATTCATGAGAGGGACTAAATTCAAAAAGGAGAAGAAGCCGGAGAAGGAAGTGACATGCTACAACTGCCAACAACAAGGGCACTATGCAAATTAATGCCCTCTCAAAAAGAAAGTTGACAAAAGGAAAAAAAAAAAGGCACTCATAGCAACGTGGAGCGACAGTGACGACGATGATGAGTAAGCCAACACCTGCCTCATGGCTAAGGATGATGACATCGTCTCCGACGACGATGATGAGGTACCTTCCTATGATGAGCTATTACATGCTTATAAACAAATTTTTGATATGGCTAAATCACTTAGAAAGGAAAATAGAAGTCTAAAAAATGTTTTAGAATCTAAGGAGCATGAAAACCTAAGATTAAAAGATGACATAGCTCACTTAGAAAAATTATTTGATAAATTCAATGTTAGTAGCAATAAATTAAATAATATTCTAACCATGCAAAAATGTAGCTTTGATAAATGAGGAATATAGTATGGTAGTAAATCAATAGATTTCACTAGTCTTATTGCTAAAGTTAAAATGAGATCACCCCCTATCTGCATTTATTGTTTTAAAACTAGACATGTTATACCTTAGTGTAGATCATTAAGAAATAAATATAATAAAAGAAGTTACATGAAATGGGTGCCTAAATATTTATCAATAATTATGAGGTGACATTATGAAAACATGATCTGAGGGAGTTCTTCACAGACCGGTTTAAACTGCCTTGACTTGCGACTGGTCTCCCTGATGAACTTTGCTCTGTCTAAGGAGATAGGTTTTTAAAGAGGCCTTAGCCCTACCTACCTTTCATGGGAGCACTCTTAGAAAGTGTTGATTATGTTACTAAGTAATTATTGATCTTCATTTTTAACATGATTGGACCCAAAAATAACTAAAGGGTACAAAAAATTTATATTGTAGGGACAGAAAAGAAGTATGCCTACAAGCATATGGTATCTCAACAGTGGATGCTCGAGACACATGACGGGAAACAAGGAGCTGCTTCAATCAATCAAACCAAAGGAAAAAAGAATTGTCACTTTTGGGGACAACAACAAAGGAGTCATTGAAGACATCAGATCAATATGTATATCTAACTCTTGTCTGATTGATGATGTACTCCTAGTGAAAGGGCTTAAACATAACCTACTAAGTATAAGTCAATTGTGTGATAGAGGTTATGAAGTCAAATTCACTCCCCAAAACTGCACTGTATCACTCACAACTGACACATCCATAAATTTCAAAGGATATAGAAGTGAGAATGTTTACAAGGTTTCTTTAAACAATTTATCCTTTTCAAATGTAAAAAGCCTTGTATAGTTAAATGTTGATGACAACATTCTTTGGCACAGACAATTAGGTCATGTTGGTCCTAGTACCATTGAAAAACTTTTTAAACTTGATATATTTGTTGGTATGCCAAGGATGAATTTGAAACTAGATTCTGTTTGTGATGCGTGCCAACTTGGCAAACACACAAAAGAATCTTTTAAAAGCAAAAATTTTGTATCTACTTTTATGCCCCTTGAAATTCTCCACCTTGATCTATGTGGTCTCTCGAGAAACGCTAGTCTAGGAGGGAAGCTTTATGTTTTTGTTATTGTGGATGTTTTCTCACATTTTACCTGGACATTGTTTTTAACCCACAAAAATGATTCCTTTGACTATTTCAAAGCTTTTGTCATAAGATTTGAGAATGAGAAAAATCTTTCTATCAAACAGATCCGTAGTGACCACGAAACTGAATATCAAAATGAGAGTTTTACAAATTTTTGTGTAGACAAAGACATTGTTCATAATTTTTCTTGTCCTAGGACTCCTCAACAAAATGGGGTCGTTGAGAGGAAAAATAGGGCACTTGTAGATATTGCGAGGACCATGTTATGTGAGCATTCTCTACCAAAATATTTTTGGGCTGAAGCAATGAGTACTGCTTGTTACATCATCAATCGTGTATCAATAAGACCAATTCTCAAGAAAACTCCATACGAGTTACGGAGGGGGAGAAAGCCTAACATTTCATACTTTCGAGCATTCGGATCTAAGCGCTTCATTCGAAGAACAGATGGCCTCATCGAGCTTGAATGATATCAACAATGTTTCAAATGAGGAGACATCCCTTCCAAAGGAATGGACACTTCACAAAGATCATCCTATGGATCTTATCATTGGAATTCCATCAAAGGGAGTATCTACTCGTTCATCTCTTAATAATCTGTGTAATAATCTTGCATTTGTTTCTCATGTTGAACCTAAAACTATTGATGATGCATTATTAGATTATTCATGGATTATCGCTATGCAAGATGAGTTAAATTAATTTAAAATAAATAATGTATGGTATCTTGTTCCTAGACCTGGTGATAGACCTATTATAGGTACTAAATGGGTATTTAGAAATAAACTTGATGAGCATGGTACTATCCTTAGAAACAAAGCTAGACTTGTAGCTAAATGATATAGTCAAGAAGAAGGAATTGATTATGATGAGACATATGCGCATGTTGCTAGACTAGAATCTATTTGCATGCTACTTGCTTTTGATTGCTCTAGAAATTTTAAGTTATTTCAAATGGATGTTAAAAGTGATTTCTTGAATGGTGATTTGAAAGAGAAAGTTTATGTTGATCAACCATCTGGCTTTATTGATCCTCATTTCCCTGATCATGTTTATAGACTTGATAAGGCTTTGTATGGTTTGAAACAAGCTTCTCGAGCTTGGTATGAAAATATTTCTTCCTTTCTTATCTCTAATGGGTTTTCTAGAGGTATTGTTGATATTACTTTGTTTACCTTATCTAGAAATGATGAGTTATTGATTATGCAAATTTATGTGGATAATATTATTTTTGGTTCTACTAATGAAACTATCTGCCAAGAATTCTCCAAGCTTATGCATGACCACTCTGAGATGAGCTTGATGGGGAACTTAATAATTTTCTCGGATTGCAAATCAATCAATGCAAAGATGAGTTCTTTATCAACCAAGGCCAATACATTAAGGAGATTCTCAAGAAATTTGTCATGGAGAACTCAAAATCATCATCTACATCTATGAGCACATCTGTCAGACTCGACAAAGATGAGAATGTTAAAAATGTAGATCAACAATCTTTTCGTAGCATGATAGGCTTCCTACTATATGCAACTGCTAGCAAACCTGACATTATATTTAGTGTTTTCTTGTGTGCACGATTTCAATCATGTCTAAAAGAATCACATTTATTCGCCTTAAAACACATTTTCAAATATCTTTCAAATACCCAAAATCTCGGCTTATGGTATTACAAAAATTCATTCCTTGATTTAAAAGCTTACTGTGATCCTGACTTTTGTGGATATAAGGTGGATAGAAAAATCACTAGTGAAACATGCTTTTTTTAGGAAATTGTTTAGTATCATGGTTTTCAAAGAAACAAAACTGTGTTGCGTTGTCAATGACCAAAGCCGAATATATGGCTGCCGGTAATTGTTGTGCGCAGATTTTTTGGATGAAGCATCAATTGATCGACTATGGTGTATCATTTTCAAAAATCCCTATTTTTTGTGACAGCACTAGCGTCATATGTCTAACAAAAAATCCGATTCAACACTCTCGCACCAAATATATTGATATTCGTCATCATTTTATTCGTGACCTCATCGAACAAAACGAAGTTGAACTTCAATATGTTGACACAAAAAATCAACTTGCTGATATTTTTACAAAACCACTATGTAGTGACCCTTACCTGGATCACCTACTAAACAGAACTTAGGCATGCAATTAACTTATTTAAACAGATATCAGAATAAGACTGCGGAAACCATAAATAGTTACAACCCCAAGTAAAGGAATCTGTAATTAATCCAATAATATACAACCAAATCGAATAGCTGTATAAACCCAAACAACAGTAATAAAACCTAGACGAAGCTCCAGCTGGCCAACCACTGACTAGCCCCTCCTGGATCCACCCTCCTCGTCCAATCGCAAACCTGCCCCATGGAATAGGGTGTCCAGAAAATACAGAGTACGAGACGTGAGCATAAAACGCTCAGTGCGAGAGTATGAGTATACATTCATGCAAAGTGAACTCCCTATAGACTCGAGGTCAAGGATCAGAAAACAGAGACAGACCGGGCCCTGGTATGTAGCACGCTGTGCCGTCGTTTCAGGAGGTGGCTCCCATACCGAGATAACTGTGGATACGCCGGACCCAAATCAATGGAAGTCCATCCACTAACAGGATAGGGTACAACCCTACTAACAGACATCTCGAAGGAGATACATCAAGATGCAAATGAATGCAGCATAATATCATGGCATATAAATCATGCAGTCACATAATACATGCATACTCAGTCAGGATATCTCGAACAGTACTATCGTACCTCAATGCAGTGCAAGCTCTACCAACTCTAGGTCCACGCCTATAGTCTGCTCTACACTGCCAAATGATACTACTATCATTAAAGTGCTCTAAAAGCCTTAACTAAGCTATTGCATACTCCTAAATATTTATAGGAAGCAAAAGCTATACCTTCGTCCGTCGTTAGCCCTTTGATGTAGATGCCTCCAGAACTTGGGCACAACTCCGCTACGACTACCGAACGCCTCGCCGACCCTCGGACCAAGCCTGAGAAGACTAAAACAGCTCCAAAAGGAATAGAAAGGAAAGGAGACCTCGGAATTGGCAAATGAAAGTGAAGCCTCAGCCTTCTATTTATAGACAACGATCGGAACTTCCGATCCTTGATCGGAACGTCCGAACCTCGATCGGAACGTCCGATCCTGCCATCGGAGCTTCCGAAGATCTTGATCTGCCACGTGTCAAAATAACACTTGTTGACTCCGGATAGGGGTGATCGGAGCCTCCGGTCCTGATCGGAGCTTCCGATCCAACCACACGTCATGCCTGATGTAATAACATCAGTGCCTCCGATCGCTCATCGGAGCTTCCGATCCTGTTCGGAGCTTCCGATCGTGCCTTCGGAGCTTCCGATCCGTCCGATACCCAATTCAATTAATTAGCATTAATCCTTTAATTACTCAATTAGGGTACGGGCTACTACATTCTCCCCCATTTAAGATATTTCGTCCTCGAAAACAGATCTTAAGTACCGAATGCAAATATAGAAATCAGAAACATTCTTTATTCAAATCAAACGTTTACAGAGTTTGCAACTGAATACAACTTAAAGAATGAAATCAAAACAACTCAGGATGGTCTTTACGCATCCTGTCCTCAAGCTCCCAAGTAGCTCCCTCAGTGCCTCGACACTGCCACTGAACTAAAACAAAAGGAATGACTTTGTTCCGTAAAACCTTATCCTTATAATCCAGGATACGAAGAGGTTTTTCAACATAAGTCAAATCCTTGTCTACCTGAACCTCAGACCGCTGCAGAATATGAGATTCATCTGCCACATACCGTCGTAACAGAGATACGTGGAACACGTCGTGAATACTGGATAGATGCGGAGGCAAAGCTAATCGATAAGCCAAATCGCCAATGCTCTCCAAGATCTCAAACGGACCGATAAATCTGGGAGACAACTTGCCCTTAAGGCCAAATCTGAGAATCTTACGGAAAGGTGACACTCTCAGAAACACCTTTGAATTAATTCCTAGCTATCTCATGGTGGCACGAATCTGACGCCTTAGATGCATTATTTATGTATGAAAACTCGAGAGAAAACAACATTGTGCCGTGAGAATCATAGTTTGGCTCGCTCGTTTGCGCTACGTACCGCAAGGGGCAGCCCGCCCGTGCGCACGGTGACCCCAACTTGGGAATTCATGGGGGCACGAATCCGACACCTTAGATGCATTATTTATGCATGAAAACTCGAGAGAAAAAAACATTGTGCCGTGAGAATCATAGTTTGGCTCGCTCGTTTGCGCTATGTCCCGCACGGGACAGCCCTCCCGTGCGCACGGTGCCCCCAACTTGGGCACTCATGGTGGCACGAATCCGACGCCTTAGATGCATTATTTATGTATGAAAACTCGAGAGAAAACAAAATTGAGCCGTGAGAATCATAGTTTGGCTCGCTCGTTTGCGCTACGTGCCCCAAGGGGCAGCCCGCCCGTGCGCACGGTGACCCCAACTTGGGCACTCATGGTGGCCCGATTTTGATGCCCTAGATGCATTATTTGCACGAAGGATAACAACATTGTTTAATTTGAATCATTCATGCTAATCGGACGTTTGAGTTACGTGGCACATTTACATGAATTTATTTTCCATGGAGCTTGCAACTTAGGTACCTTTTTCGTGGATCACAGGCAAGTGTCAAGTGCCAAGTACACACACGTTTCATTTTCCCAAGTTTTGGGGACCCGAACACCCAAGTACCAAGTGCCAAGTGCGAGCACGTTTTACATTGTCCATGTTCCGACCACATGCTTGCGCCGACGTGCGCAAGTGCTGCCTACGCGCACATTTCATTTGCCTAAAATCTGGGCAGTCGCACGTTTTGCTTCGCCCATGTTCCGACCACATGCGCACACGCCATCGTGCCTGACATGCCCAAGTGCCAAGTGCCGCATTGCGCATGTGCACGCGCACGCGCACGCGCACATTTCATTTGCCTAATATCCGGACGTTTTGCTTCTCCCATGTTCCGACCACACGCGCACGCCACCGTGCCCGACGTGCCCAAGTGCCAAGTTCCGCATTGCGCATGCGCACGCGCACATTTCATTTGCCTAATATCCGGACGTTTTGCTTCTCCCATGTTCCGACCACACGCGCATGCCGCCGTGCCCGACGTGCCCAAGTGCCGAGTGCCGCATTGCGCTTGCGCACGCGCACGCGCACGCGCACGTTTCATTTGCCTAATATCCGGACGTTTTGCTTCTCCCATGTTCCGACCACACGCGCACGCCGCCGTGCCCGACGTGCCCAAGTTCCAAGTGCCGCATTGCGCATGCGCACGCGCACATTTCATTTGCCTAATATCCGGACGTTTTGCTTCTCCCATATTCCGACCACACGCGCACGCCTCCGTGCCCGATGTGCCCAAGTGCCAAGTGCCGCATTTTGCACGCGCACGCGCACGTGCACGTTTCATTTGCCTAATATCCGGACATTTTGCTTCTCCCATGTTCCGACCACACGCACACGCCGCCGTGCCCGACGTGCCCAAGTGCCAAGTGCTGCATTGCGCATGCGCACGCGCACGTGCACATTTCATTTGCCTAATATCCGGACTTTTTGCTTCTCCCATGTTCCGACCACACGCGCACGTTTCATTTGCCTAATATCCGGACGTTTTGCTTCTCCCATGTTCCGACCACACGCGCACGCCGCCGTGCCCGACGTGCCCAAGTGCCAAGTGCCGCATTGCGCACGCGCACGTGCACGTTTCATTTGCCTAATATCCGGACGTTTTGCTTCTCCCATGTTTTTGTATTATTTGGTCAAACTCAAATAGAATGTCTCTATATATCCAATCCTTAGACTATGACCTTTGGAAAGTGATGGTGAAAGGTCCCTACGTCCCTATGAAAATAGTTGATGGTAACGAAGTTCCGAAAGAAATGGATGACTTTTCAAAAGAGGACATGCGATTAATTTCTCAAGATGCTAAATGTATGAATATTTTGCATTGTTCTCTAGATATGAACGAGTACAACTGGATCTCTATGTGCTCCTCCGCAAAAGAGATTTGGGACAAATTTGAGATTTGTCACGAGAGAACAAATCAAGTGAAGGAGACAAATATTGATCTTCTACAACTCAAATATGAAACCTTTGAGATGGATGCCAAAGAAGATATTGATACCATGTTTCGAAGGCTCACTAAAATAATCAATGAGCTTGCCCAACTAGGTGAAAAATATCCAACCAAACAAGTATGGAGAAGATCACTTCGAGCACTACCCAAGGAGTGGGATGCAAAGAGAACGACGATCATTGAATCCAACAAAGGCGACACCGCTTCCTACGATCTCGATCAACTCCATGGGACCCTAAAAACCCATGAGTTAGAATTATCTACAAGAAAATAGTTAAAGAAGGAAGATGAAAAAATCAAAGCAACAGGAATAGCCCAATCAAGCCAAGTTGAAGAAGATGATGATGATGACATGGCGCTTTTCGCAAGAAAATTAAAAAAATTCATGAGAGGGACTAAATTCAAAAAGGAGAAGAAGCCGGAGAAGGAAGTGACATGCTACAACTGCCAACAACAAGGGCACTATGCAAATTAATGCCCTCTCAAAAAGAAAGTTGACAAAAGGAAAAAAAAAGGCACTCATAGCAACGTGGAGCGACAGTGACGACGATGATGAGTAAGCCAACACCTGCCTCATGGCTAAGGATGATGACATCGTCTCCGACGACGATGATGAGGTACCTTCCTATGATGAGCTATTACATGCTTATAAACAAATTTTTGACATGGCTAAATCACTTAGAAAGGAAAATAGAAGTCTAAAAAATGATTTAGAATCTAAGGAGCATGAAAACCTAAGATTAAAAGATGACATAGCTCACTTAGAAAAATTATTTGATAAATTCAATTTTAGTAGCAATAAATTAAATAATATTCTAACCATGCAAAAATGTAGCTTTGATAAATGAGGAATATAGTATGGTAGTAAATCAATAGATTTCACTAGTCTTATTGCTAAAGTTAAAATGAGATCACCCCCTATCTGCATTTATTGTTTTAAAACTAGACATGTTATACCTTAGTGTAGATCATTAAGAAATCAATATAATAAAAGAAGTTATTTGAAATGGGTGCCTAAATATTTATCAATAATTATGAGGTGACATTATGAAAACATGATCTGAGGGAGTTCTTCATAGACCGGTTTAAACTGCCTTGACTTGCGACTGGTCTCCCTGATGAACGTTGCTCTGTCTAAGGAGATAGGTTTTTAAAGAGGCCTTAGCCCTACCTACCTTTCATGGGAGCACTCTTAGAAAGTGTTGATTATGTTACTAAGTAATTATTGATCTTCATTTTTAACATGATTGGACCCAAAAATAACTAAAGGGTACAAAAAATTTATATTGTAGGGACAGAAAAGAAGTATGCCTACAAGCATATGGTATCTCAACAGTGGATGCTCCAGACACATGACGGGAAACAAGGAGCTGCTTCAATCAATCAAACCAAAGGAAAAAAGAATTGTCACTTTTGGGGACAACAACAAAGGAGTCATTGAAGACATCAGATCAATATGTATATCTAACTCTTGTCTGATTGATGATGTACTCCTAGTGAAAGGGCTTAAACATAACCTACTAAGTATAAGTCAATTGTGTGATAGAGGTTATGAAGTCAAATTCACTCCCCAAAACTGCACTGTATCACTCACAACTGACACATCCATAAATTTCAAAGGATATAGAAGTGAGAATGTTTACAAGGTTTCTTTAAACAATTTATCCTTTTAAAATGTAAAAAGCCTTGTATAGTTAAATGTTGATGACAACATTCTTTGGCACAGACAATTAAGTCATGTTGGTCCTAGTACCATTGAAAAACTTTTTAAACTTGATATATTTGTTGGTATGCCAAGGATGAATTTGAAACTAGATTCTGTTTGTGATGCATGCCAACTTGGCAAACACACAAAAGAATCTTTTAAAAGAAAAAATTTTGTATCTACTTTTATGCCCCTTGAAATTCTCCACCTCGATCTATGTGGTCTCTCGAGAAACGCTAGTCTAGGAGGGAAGCTTTATGTTTTTGTTATTGTGGATGTTTTCTCACATTTTACCTGGACATTGTTTTTAGCCCACAAAAATGATTCCTTTGACTATTTCAAAGCTTTTGTCATAAGAGTTGAGAATGAGAAAAATCTTTCTATCAAACAGATCCGTAGTGACCACGAAACTGAATATCAAAATGAGAGTTTTACAAATTTTTGTGTAGACAAAGACATTGTTCATAATTTTTCTTGTCCTAGGACTCCTCAACAAAATGGGGTCGTTGAGAGGAAAAATAGGGCACTTGTAGAGATTGCGAGGACCATGTTATGTGAGCATTCTCTACCAAAATATTTTTGGGCTGAAGCAATGAGTACTGATTGTTACATCATCAATCGTGTATCAATAAGACCAATTCTCAAGAAAACTCCATACGAGTTATGGAGGGGGAGAAAGCCTAACATTTCATACTTTCGAGCATTCGGATCTAAGCGCTTCATTCGAAGAACAGATGGCCTCATCAAGCTTGAATGATATCAACAATGTTTCAAATGAGGAGACATCCCTTCCAAAGGAATGGACACTTCACAAAGATCATCCTATGGATCTTATCATTGGAATTCCATCAAAGGGAGTATCTACTCGTTCATCTCTTAATAATCTGTGTAATAATCTTGCATTTGTTTCTCATGTTGAACCTAAAACTATTGATGATGCATTATTAGATTATTCATGGATTATCGCTATGCAAGATGAGTTAAATTAATTTAAAATAAATAATGTATGGTATCTTGTTCCTAGACCTGGTGATAGACCTATTATAGGTACTAAATGGGTATTTAGAAATAAACTTGATGAGCATGGTACTATCCTTAGAAACAAAGCTAGAATTGTAGCTAAATGATATAGTCAAGAAGAAGGAATTGATTATGATGAGACATATGCGCATGTTGCTAGACTAGAATCTATTTGCATGCTACTTGCTTTTGATTGCTCTAGAAATTTTAAGTTATTTCAAATGGATGTTAAAAGTGATTTCTTGAATGGTGATTTGAAAGAGAAAGTTTATGTTGATCAACCATCTGGCTTTATTGATCCTCATTTCCCTGATCATGTTTATAGACTTGATAAGGCTTTGTATGGTTTGAAACAAGCTTCTCGAGCTTGGTATGAAAAATTTCTTCCTTTCTTATCTCTAATGGGTTTTCTAGAGGTATTGTTGATATTACTTTGTTTACCTTATCTAGAAATGATGAGTTATTGATTACGCAAATTTATGTGGATAATATTATTTTTGGTTCTACTAATGAAACTATCTGCCAAGAATTCTCCAAGCTTATGCATGACCACTCTGAGATGAGCTTGATGGGGAACTTAATAATTTTCTCGGATTGCAAATCAAGCAATGCAAAGATGAGTTCTTTATCAACCAAGGCCAATACATTAAGGAGATTCTCAAGAAATTTGGCATGGAGAACTCAAAATCATCATCTACACCTATGAGCACATCTGTCAGACTCGACAAAGATGAGAATGTTAAAAATGTAGATCAACAATCTTTTCGTAGCATGATAGGCTCCCTACTATATGCAACTGCTAGCAAACCTGACATTATATTTAGTGTTTTCTTGTGTGCACGATTTCAATCATGTCTAAAAGAATCACATTTATTCGCCTTAAAACACATTTTCAAATATCTTTCAAATACCCAAAATCTCGGCTTATGGTATTACAAAAATTCATTCCTTGATTTAAAAGCTTACTGTGATCCTGACTTTTGTGGATATAAGGTGGATAGAAAAATCACTAGTGAAACATGTTTTTTTTAGGAAATTGTTTAGTATCATGGTTTTCAAAGAAACAAAACTATGTTGCGTTGTCAATTACCAAAGCCGAATATATGGCTGCCGGTAATTGTTGTGCGCAGATTTTTTGGATGAAGCATCAATTGATCGACTATGGTGTATCATTTTCAAAAATCCCTATTTTTTGTGACAGCACTAGCGTCATATATCTAACAAAAAATCCGATTCAACACTCTCGCACCAAATATATTGATATTCGTCATCATTTTATTCGTGACCTCATCGAACAAAACGAAGTTGAACTTCAATATGTTGACACAAAAAATCAACTTGCTGATATTTTTACAAAACCACTATGTAGTGACCCTTACCTGGATCACCTACTAAACAGAACTTAGGCATGCAATTAACTTATTTAAACAGATATCAGAATAAGACTGCGGAAACCATAAATAGTTACAACCCCAAGTAAAGGAATCTGTAATTAATCCAATAATATACAACCAAATCGAATAGCTGTATAAACCCAAACAACAGTAATAAAACCTAGACGAAGCTCCAGCTGGCCAACCACTGACTAGCCCCTCCTGGATCCACCCTCCTCGTCCAATCGCAAACCTGCCCCATGGAATAGGGTGTCCAGAAAATACAGAGTACGAGACGTGAGCATAAAACGCTCAGTGCGAGAGTATGAGTATACATGCATGCAAAGTGAACTCCCTATAGACTCGAGGTCAAGGATCAGATAACAGAGACAGACCAGGCCCTGGTATGTAGCACGCTGTGCCGTCGCTTCAGGAGGTGGCTCCCATACCGAGATAACTGTGGATACGCCGGACCCAAATCGATGGAAGTCCATCCACTAACAGGATAGGGTACAACCCTACTAACAGACATCTCGAAGGAGATACAGCAAGATGCAAATGAATGCAGCATAATATCATGGCATATAAATCATGCAGTCACATAATACATGCATACTCAGTCAGGATATCTCGAACAGTACTTTCGTACCTCAAAGCAGTGCAAGCTCTACCAACTCTAGGTCCACGCCTATAGTCTACTCTACACTGCCAAATGATACTACTATCATTAAAGTGCTCTAAAAGCCTTAACTAAGCTATTGCATACTCCTAAATATTTATAGGAAGCAAAATCTATACCTTCGTCCGTCGTTAGCCCTTTGATGTCGATGCCTCCAGAACTTGGGCACAACTCCGCTACGACTACCGAACGCCTCGCCGACCCCCGGACCAAGCCTAAGAAGACTAAAACAGCTCCAAAAGGAATAGAAAGGAAAGGAGAACTCAGAATTGGCAAATGAAAGTGAAGCCTCGGCCTTCTATTTATAGACAACGATCGGAACTTCCGATCCTTGATCGGAACGTCCGAACCTCGATCGGAACGTCCGATCCTGCCATCGGAGCTTCTGAAGATCCTGATCTGCCACGTGTCAAAATAACACTTGTTGACTCCGGATAGGGGTGATCGGAGCCTCCGGTCCTGATCGGAGCTTCCGATCCAACCACACGTCATGCCTGACGTAATAACATCGGTGCCTCCGATCGCTCATCGGAGCTTCCGATCCTGTTCGGAGCTTCCGATTGTGCCTTCGGAGCTTCCGATCCGTCCGATAATTCAATTAATTAGCATTAATCCTTTAATTACTCAATTAGGGTACGGGCTACTACATTCTCCCCCACTTAAGATATTTCGTCCTCGAAAACAGATCTTAAGTACCGAATGCAAATACAGAAATCAGAAACATTCTTTATTCAAATAAAATGTTTACAGAGTTTGCAACTGAATACAACTTAAAGAATGAAATCAAAACAACTCAGGATGGTCTTTACGCATCCTGTCCTCAAGCTCCCAAGTAGCTTCCTCAGTGCCTTGGCGCTGCCACTGAACTTAAACCAAAGGAATGACTTTGTTCCGTAAAACCTTATCCTTATAATCCAGGATACGAAGAGGTTTTTCAACATAAGTCAAATCCTTGTCTACCTGAACCTCAGACCGCTGCAGAATATGAGATTCATCTGCCACATACCGTCGTAACAGAGATACGTGGAACACGTCGTGAATACTGGATAGATGCGGTGGCAAAGCTAATCGATAAGCCAAATCGCCAATGCTCTCCAAGATCTCAAACGGACCGAAAAATCTGGGAGACAACTTGCCCTTAAGGCCAAATCTGAGAATCTTACGGAAAGGTGACACTCTCAGAAACACTTTCTCCCCAACCTCAAACTGCAAGGGCCTACGCTTGATATTAGCATAGCTGGCCTGACGATCCTGTGTAGTCTTAATCCGTTTCTTGATCTCATCAACAATGTCTATCGCCTGCTGGATAAAATCCGGTCCCTCAGCCTGTCTCTCCCCCACTTCTTCCCAGAAGAGTGGAGTACGGCAACGTCGCCCATACAACGCCTCAAAAGGTGCCATCCCAATACTAGTATGATAGCTGTTGTTGTAAGCAAACTCGATCAACGGCAAATGATCCTGCCAGGCTGAACCAAAATCCAAGACGCACGCTCTAAGCATATCCTCTAACGTACGGATAGTGCGCTCTGACTGACCATCAGTCTCCGGATGATAGGCTGTACTCAAACTGAGAGTAGTACCCATCGCACGCTGAACACTCCCCCAGAATCTAGAAGTAAACCTGGGGTCCCGATCGCTGACAATGCTCACAGGCACTCCATGAAGTCGGACGATCTCCTGAATGTACATCCGTGCCATGCGATCCACAGAGTACTCTCGGCTATAGGCAATGAAATGCGCTGACTTGGTGAGTCGGTCCACCACAACCCAGATAGCATCACAGTTCTTCGGGGATACCGGCAAATGGGTCACAAAGTCCATAGTGATAAACTCCCATTTCCATTCAGGAATAGGCAGACTGTGAAGCAATCCTCCAGGTCGTCGGTGCTCTGCCTTGACCTGTTGACACACCAAACATCTCGAAACAAACTGATAAACACTGCGTTTCATTCCTTTCCACCAGAAACGAGTACGTAGATCCTTGTACATCTTGTTCCTCCCAGGATGAATACTCAACTTAGTGCGATGTGCCTGAGACAAAATCTCCTCCCGCAACTCTTCATCCTGTGGAATCACAAGCCTACCAGAAAAACACAGAAAACCATCTGACTGATAATGAAATCCAGACGAGCTACCCTCGTTAGCTAGACGAGCTAAACGCTGGGTCTTCGAATCAGACATCTGAGCATCTCGGATCCGCGAATACAAGGCTGGCTCAGATAATATCGCAAACATCTGGATACTCTGCATACATTTCTTATGCTTGAAGGTATAACCTGAAGTACAACAGTCATTGATCGCACTAGACATCGAACAAGCCTGAAGTGCAGATAGTCGCACTTTGCGACTCAAAGCATCAGCGGTGAGATTAGCAGCTCCCGGATGGTACTTAATCTCGCAATCATAGTCCTTAAGCAAGTCCATCCAACGTCTCTGCCTCATGTTCAACTCCGCCTGAGTGAACAAATACTTGAGACTCTTATGGTCGGTGAAAATCTCAAATTTCTCGCCATACAGATAATGACGCCAGATCTTCAAAGCGAACACAATGGCTGCCAACTCCAAATCATGGACTGGGTAGTTGTCCTCGTGAAGCTTCAGCTGTCTAGAAGCGTATGCGATCACATGCCCATTCTGAGTCAGGACACAGCCTAACCCCTGAAGAGAAGCATCCGTGTAAACTACATACCCTCCAGATCCTGACGGTAATGCCAACACCGGCGCAGAAGTCAACCGCCGTCGAAGCTCACGGAAATTCTCCTCGCACTCGGAGGACCACTCGAAATCCATGCCCTTGCGGGTAAGCTGCGTCAACGGTCGAGCTAACTGAGGGAAGTTCAGAATGAAGCGACGATAATACCCTGCTAGACCCAGAAAACTACGGATCTCAGCAACTGTCGCCGGACGCGACAAATTAAGTACCGCTTCAATCTTGCTTGGATCAACAGAAATCCCCTCACTGGATATGATATGGCCAAGAAAGACCACTATCCATCCAGAACTCACACTTGCTCAGCTTGGCGTACCACTGTTCATCTCGAAGAGTCTGCAGTACCAACTGCAAGTGAGAAACATGCTCTTCCGTATTACGCGAATACACCAAGATGTCGTCAATGAAGACCACGACAAACTTGTCCAAATACTCCCTGAAGACACGGTTCATCAAATCCATGAATATAGCCGGCGCATTAGTCAAACCAAATGGCATCACTAGGAACTCGTAATGCCCATAGCGAGTACGGAATGCAGTCTTGGCTACGTCCTGATCACGGACTCTCAACTGATGATACCCAGATCTCAAGTCAATCTTGGAGTAAACTGACGTGCCCTGCAACTGATCAAACAAGTCATCAATACGAGGCAACAGATACTTGTTCTTCACAGTGACTCGATTCAGCTGCCGATAGTCAATGCATAGCCACATCGACCCATCCTACTTCTTTACGAAGAGAACAGGAGCTCCCCAAGGAGACACACTAGGACGAATGTACCCCTTGTCTAAAAGATCCTGTAGCTGATTCTTCAACTCACGCATCTCTGACGGAGCCAAACGATACGGTGCTCTAGAAATAGGCGAAGTACCCGGCATCAACTCTATGCCAAACTCGACTTTCCTAGCAGGAGGAAAACCCGGAATCTCATCAGGAAACACATCTGGAAATTCATCCACAACAGGAATGCTCTCTATCCCAATACTCTCAGCGGACAAATCAACTGCATAGATAAGGTAACCTTCCCCGCCAGACTCTAGAGCTCGATAGGCTCTAAAAGCTGATACCAAAGGCATCGGGGGTCGCGCTCCCTCACCATAGAAAAACCAACTCTCACTCCCTTCTGGATGAAAGTGTACAAATCTTTGATAGCAGTCCACTGAAGCTCGATAGGTAGTCAACACATCTATTCCCAGAATGCAATAAAAGTCGTCCATCGCCAGGACCATGAGATTCGCTAACAGAATGTTCCCTTCGAACTCTAAAGGGCAACCCATCACTAGACGCTTAGCCAAAGCAGATTGGCCCGTCGGAGTAGAAACAGACATCACTACGTCTAGTGCAATGCATGGTAACTTATGTCTCTTAACAAAACGTGCAGAAATGAAGGAATGAGATGCACCAGTGTCAATAAGTACAAGGGCAGGTATACCATAAAGCAAAAATGTACTTGCGATGACTTTCTCATTCTCCTCCACAGCCTGATCATGTCTCAGGGCAAACACTTGGCCAGAAGCTCGTGGCTTCAAATGAGAACTCCCAGCAGACTGCCCCTGCGACCTCTGCTGTACGGTGGCCTGGGAACCAGATCCTGAACCAGAACCAGAACCACCTCCCCCAGATAGTGGACAATCCCTCCGGATATGACCAGTCTCTCCACAATGGAAACAAGCTCCAGAAGCTCTGCGACACTTGTCGGATGGATGGTTCTTCCCACAGTGATCACACTTGTCCTTTTTACCGTAACGGACAACACCTCCAGAACCAGAGGAAGAAGAAGATCCAGACTTCTTGAAAGTTTGGGCACGGGGACCCAAAGAACTAGCAGGCCTTGACTGAGGGAAAGACCTGTTCCGCCGAATGCTGTCCTCCGCCTGGTGACAACGGCTAACCAAACCCTCGTAGGACATGTCGTCGCCAACCGCTACACGGTCATGGATCTCAGGGTTAAGGCCCTGAAGGAACAGATTATACTTCATCTCTGAGCTATCAGCAATCTCGGGGCAATAGGATAGCAGATCAAAGAACCTCTGTTGATACTCATCAATAGACATGGCTCCCTGTCGCAGACTCAGTAGCTCGCCTGCCTTTGACTGACGGAGTGCAGGAGGAAAATACCGCTTTTGGAAAGCTGTGCGGAACTCGACCCAGGTGGCCACTCCTCTCGCCGCAACAAAAGGTGCAGAAGTAAACCTCTACCACCTGCGCGCACGCCCATCCAGAAGATAGCCAAGGGTCTCCACCTTCTGCTCATCGGTGCATTGGAAAGTCTGAAAAGTCGTCTCCATGCGGTCTAACCAATTCTCCGCATCCTCCAGAGACTCACCTCCAACTAAGGGCTTAGGACCCATAGCTAAGAATCGACGCACAGTGAAACGCTCTTCGTCATGGTGACGATGACGCCGTTCATGACGAGACTTCCGGTCGGCATCACCCCAACGCCCACCAACACTGCCATGAGAACTCTGGTCGTCACGATTTGACATCTACAAAAATACCTCAAGATGAGACTAAATCCCAAGAAATCTTTTGCATGCTCTGATACCATAAATGTAGTGACCCTTACTTGGATCACCTACTAAACAGAACTTAGGCATGCAATTAACTTATTTAAACAGATATCAGAATAAGACTGCGGAAACCATAAATAGTTACAACCCCAAGTAAAGGAATCTGTAATTAATCCAATAATATACAACCAAATCGAATAGCTGTATAAACCCAAACAACAGTAATAAAACCTAGACGAAGCTCCAGCTGGCCAACCACTGACTAGCCCCTCCTGGATCCACCCTCCTCGTCCAATCGCAAACCTTCCCCATGGAATAGGGTGTCCAGAAAATACAGAGTACGAGACGTGAGCATAAAACGCTCAGTGCGAGAGTATGAGTATACATGCATGCAAAGTGAACTCCCTATAGACTCGAGGTCAAGGATCAGATAACAGAGACAGACCGGGCCCTGGTATGTAGCACGCTGTGCCGTCGCTTCAGGAGGTGGCTCCCATACCGAGATAACTGTGGATACGCCGGACCCAAATCGTTGGAAGTCCATCCACTAACAGGATAGGGTACAACCCTACTAACAGACATCTCGAAGGAGATACAGCAAGATGCAAATGAATGCAGCATAATATCATGGCATATAAATCATGCAGTCACATAATACATGCATACTCAGTCAGGATATCTCGAACAGTACTTTCGTACCTCAAAACAGTGCAAGCTCTACCAACTCTAGGTCCACGCCTATAGTCTGCTCTACACTGCCAAATGATACTAGTATCATTAAAGTGCTCTAAAAGCCTTAACTAAGCTATTGCATACTCCTAAATATTTATAGGAAGCAAAAGCTATACCTTCGTCCGTCGTTAGCCCTTTGATGTCGATGCCTCCAGAACTTGGGCACAACTCCGCTACGACTACCGAATGCCTCGCCGACCCCCGGACCAAGCCTAAGAAGACTAAAACAGCTCCAAAAGGACTAGAAAGGAAAGGATAACTCGGAATTGGCAAATGAAAGTGAAGCCTAGGCCTTCTATTTATAGACAACGATCGGAACGTCCGAACCTCGATCGGAACGTCCGATCCTGCCATCGGAGCTTCCGAAGATCCTGATCTGCCACGTGTCAAAATAACACTTGTTGACTCCGGATAGGGGTGATCGGAGCCTCTGGTCCTGATCGGAGCTTCCGATCCAACCACACGTCATGCCTGACGTAATAACATCGGTGCCTCCGATTGCTCATCGGAGCTTCCGATCCTGTTCGAAGCTTCCGATCGTGCCTTCGGAGCTTCCGATCCGTCCGATACCCAATTCAATTAATTAGCATTAATCCTTTAATTACTCAATTAGGGTACGGGCTACTACGCACTAGATGAAAATAATTTTTTTCGTTTGCGTGGTGAACTTGGCATGATTGAGTTGTAATAACATTTAGACATAATATAAATTTAATGTCATACTAAGGGGAAGCATAATAATAAATTTGAGCAATTTAATATTGAATACAAATTAATTGTATTTATTCAAAATTTAAGCTCACATTTTATATGAATTATTTGTTTAGAACTTAATTGCAATTTATATTATCTAAGGGTCAGATATGCAATTCTATTAACGGTTAGATCGGATCCACCGAACACAGTTCGGATCATCCGAACTGCAACCCTCCTTTTCATTCAAAAGTCCTAAATTTCCCTCCAAAACCAGTTCGGAAAGTCCGAACATGTTCAGAACGTCTGAACCAGTCAAACCATATTTTATTTGAAAGTTAATATTTCTAGGGTTTTGGATCAGTCGTCAGGGATCGGACGATCCGAACTACTTCGGATCCTCCAATATGATCACACCAAAAACAATTCCTTCTATCTCAATTTTGAAATTAACCTCTCTAAAATGCCTCGTCGCAATATCGAAGGCGGATCAAGTCGTAATACTTGACCTCGCATCAAGTCTCATCCTCACGACCCAAACCAACCCACCATATCTCGACCCTTACCCTACGACTACCCATCTCGCCCAATTCTACCTGGCCGAATTCTTGATACCGACTATCTAGCTCTCTCTCATCTCCAATTGTTGAACTTCATCAACTTTCAACAATGGAATTCATTTTTCCTCCCTTATAATCCTGATTTAATTTTTCCATCTCTTATCTTTGAGTTCTATGCAAATCTTGAATTGGAACTTGGCGACGATTTATATGTTGTCATAGTATTTCAAGATAGGCATATTCGTTTTTCATCCGCTAATCTTTCTGCCTGGTTCGACCTTCCTAGGAACGGACCAAGTATTTTCTTTTCACAGTGATGGCCTCAAAACTATCGTTCTTTTAATCGTGAAGAGGCACTTCCTGCTATTCTCGGTCGTCCATCTACTGTTGCAGACGATCGTCTTACACTAAAACATCTTTGTCCAGATTTTCAAATAGTCCAAAATCTTATCACTACTTCCTTCATTCCCAGCATTTGAGACCTCTTGTAGTGACCCTTACCGAGATCACCTACTAAACCGAAACATAAGCATGCAACTAACTTAATAGAACAGTAAACCAGAATCAATTGAGGAATCAATAAACATTATACAATCTCAAGTAAAGGAATCTGTAAATACTCAAATAATTATACAATCAAATCGAATAATGTATTATTTCAAATACATCAAAATAAAACCCTAGGCGATACCCCAATTGGCCAACGACTGCCTAGCCCTACCTGGATCCACCCGCCTTGTCCAATCGCAAACCTGCCCAACGAAATAGGGTGTTCAGATACAACAAAGGTACGAGACGTGAGCATAAAATGTTCAGCACGAGAGTATGAATATATCGTATTATGTCAATGCATGAATGAAAATGTACCGCCTACATACACTGGAGGCCAAAGATCAAATAACAAAGACAGATCGGGCCCTGGTATGTAGCACTCTGTGCCATCGCTACAGGAGGTGGCTCCCATACCAAATACCAGTGGATACTCCAGACCCAAATCGATGGAAGTCCATACACTAACAGGATAGAGTAAAAACCCTACTACAGGAAATCTCAAAAGATATAACTGTAGTAACCCGTATTCGGAATTAATGATTAGTGGGTAATTAATCACGTGATCATGTTTAGATTAAGTAAAACATGAATTAAGGAAATTCCAGATGGATTAACGGGGTCCGAGATTGGATCCAGGACGCTCGGAAATGGGTCGGTAGGGTATCAAAGCTCGAGTAGGATCGGAGGATCCAAACTAGGTTCGGAGGGTCTGAACATGAACGGAGCCAAGGATTTGGAGGCCCGAAGAGTTCGGACGATCCGAAATCCGATCGGGCGATCCGAACTTGCATGGCCAGCTGTTTCGAAATAATACGTCATTGATGACAGCACAAAAGTGACTTCGGACGATCCGAAGTGCAGGATCGGACGGTCCGAAGTGTGGGTTGTGACACTTGTCACGCATCCAAGGATCGGACGGTCCGAAGCCCAGTTCGGACGGTCCGAACCCACGCCTATAAATATGGGCCGAGGAGCACATTTGTTATTCGCACCAAGTTCTCTCCTTCGCCCACGTGGCTCTATTTTAGGGCTTTGGGTACTCTTATTTTAGAGTTGGAGTAGAGATTATATTTTAGTATATTCAGACAGTGTCTGACATAGTAGCGGAGCGGAGTCCGAGTAGCGGTACTATACTCAAAGCTGCGGAGATGCAGCAGGGGTTGTGCCTGAGTTGTGGGACAGTCTCCATTAGTGGACTGACAACGGACGCAGATATAGCTTTGGTCTTCTAAAAATATTTAGGAGTATGAAATAGCTTAGTTAAGGCTTTTAGGGCTTAATTAGTAATGCATGGGTATTTGCATTGTAGACTCAGTAGAGCGGACTAGTAGGCGTGGAATCTAGACGATGTGCTAGGATTGGCCTATGGTGTTAGAGGTACGTAAGTACTGACCGAGATATCCGGCATGATATATGTGCTTATACATGTGTTGCATTTGTATGTGCCATGTGGCCATGTTTATTATTTAGCACATGCATGTATGTTTTTATGGAGAATGCATCCAGTATGATGTAAGTCTAGACAGTTTCTATTGGATGAGGTACCCTGATAGATTCGTGTCTAGGGGAGACTCAACCCCTGGTTTTTGCTATCACTTGACGCGATCACGATGGTGGAGGGCACGCGCTAGTTGATAGGGGAATATACAAGCGACCTCACGGACTAGCTATCCAGCACGACGCTGTATATTCATGGCTCCCTGAGTAAAGTGTTTTAACCATGATTTTGACTTCATTTGCATGCACATATGTGATTATATATCATTGTTTAGCGTACTAAGCATAGTCTCTCACGTCCAGTTGTTTCTGTATTTTCTGGACACCCCATTCGACGGGGCAGGTGCAGGTGCAGGTAGTGCGCTCAGTGACTCGGAGAAGTCAGCGACCAGAGAAAGCAGCAGGATTAGATGTAGGTTTTACTCTTTGGGTATTTAATCATTTGATTTGGTTGTATATCGGATGTGTGTTTTAGCCGGTTGTATTCCGCCGGCCAGCATTTATTTATTAGCTTCCGCAGTTGTCTCTGATTATTATTGATTGCATGCTTAGTTTAGCACTAATCTCTAATTAGTAGTGGATCCGGGTTGGGTCACTACATTTATTGGTATCAGAGCATGCATAAAGACATTTGGGAATAAATGCTGAGACTTTTTGGGTTACCTTTGTAGGTGATGACTGTGTTTGACAAAAGATTTGCGATTGACTTTGAAAAGACAAGATTCTTAGGGATTCTCAATATCTTCATTGCTAAAGTAATTGTCAGGATTTCAGCGCATGTGGATCCTTGCTATGGATCGAGTACCAGACGTCAGAGGTAGCGGCGGAGGATTGTTTAGAATGCAATTTTTGCTTGCGTCTTTTCGACTTCAGTCAAAGCAGCACTCCTCTGAAAGATCTCCACTCATAGTTGGAGAGATTGTCATAAAGATCGTGTGAAGACATGTCTGTCGAGTATGCTTGCATTGATGCTTTCGTAAGACAGACAGGAAATTGCACGTTCAAATCAGTGGATACCAAGGAATATACGACGGTTGAGTTGTATAGGGTATCATAGAGATATTGTGTATTTAGGTTTAAATACTGTGTTTTGTTGTAAACAGTATTTCAGTTTTAAACAATTGAATCATTGTATTATTGATTCCAGGTTGTTGGGATTTCTTAGTAGTTGTAGCTAAGACTTGTAATTTGTTTTATTACATGGGATTGTAATGAGATTTGTATTAAACCAGGTTTAGTGGTTTAATGATATCGATGTACCAGTTGTTATTTCATTGTGCATCTTTTTATTTTGAGGTTATTTAATCTTTGGGATTAGTCCAGTGTGTAGTTGACCTGTGTTCAACTATAGTGGGTTCTGGATAATTGCATGTCTGCAGTTGATTGGATTCTAGGTGTTTTCCTAGGATGACCTAGTAGTCGGTTGACTATGTTTAGTGCCAAGTGCTGAGGTGATTCCTCAGGAGCCTAGGTGATTGTTCTAGGATGTTTCCTTAGAACGGTTGGCAGTGTTTTGACCTTTTTAGGTTATTGCCATGAGATGATGGGATTTCATCAGGATACCAGGTCAAGTGATACCGAAAGTTGTGTACTGTGACCAGGACTAGATGTGATGGGGCGCGAACCTATGCCAAGTGTTACTCTGGGAGTCTTTGTACTTCAGAGGTTTCCCGGGAGCCTTCGTGCTTCAGGATCGGCGGTGGGGAGGCTACTCAGTCTAGGGGTGGGCAACAATCATGACGGGGTATGATCTTGGATTGGATTGATACCAGGTTTGGTATAAATTGTTTAGTTATCGTCTGATGTTTGTCAGAGATATTGGTTTTAAGTTTCTGCTGTCAGAATTTGTCTTGGAGGGATTTCCTTGACGAGTGATTATTCTGAGCAGATAGGCTTTGACCTTCGATATTGGAATATCGCTAGATGGACGTGTCTAGTAGGTAGATGGATTTCTACCCGTGATGATTTAGACTACCGTTGGGATTCGGTAGGCAGCGAGGCTTGCTATGCAATAGGTTCCTTGTGATCGGATCTATCTAGGTTAGTGGATTGCGAATTGTTTTGGGATTTTGACTCGGTTTTGAGTTTTGCTCATGATGATAGACTTCATCAGTGGTGAATTATATCAGCAGTTAAGGACTGTACTGGATTGTTCGAGTCAGGAGGGGAGCATGACTTCACCAGTGTTCTTTGGTAGGATATTCCAGATGGACTATCAGTGGAGACTACCTCAGTCTTGATTTGTGCACAGTATTAGAGAGGGATATGATTACCAGGAGCAGGTCCAACGACGATTTGTAGTAGGTCTGTACTGATGCGAGATTGGTACCAGTGACTACTGGTAGCTATTGTCTGACTCTGTTAGAGATAGATGTATTGGATCAGACATGATTTTATTCCAAGTGTTTGGGATTAGCTGGCTTATTGCAGCGAGAATCATTGATAGTGATCGAGCCTTGTAGGTTGTGATAATCAGTGGTTATCTGAATCTAGTTGATACTGTCATGCCGAGTGTGAGCCACAGTAGATCGACTTGGTCGATAAGTCTATTTCAATCAGTGATTGATTTGAGATCTAGTGAATCAGGGGGTACTTGGGACAGTACTGAAAACTTGTTTGCTTAAGAAACTAATCATTGTTATGATTAGTAGCAGAGATACGAAAGGCATTCAGGATTCTCTAGTTGTTGAGATTTCTAGGAGTGCGGTTATTAGGAACTTTTGGGTTTCTATAGATCATGAGAAATGACGGTATATTGACTCATGTGCTCATGAGTAGTCTGATAACTTAGTTGAGGTTATCATTGATGGATTTGATCTGAACATTGCCTGGTATTAGCAATGGTTGATCCAGTTTTGGAATGCAATTGTTCCACGCTGTTGGACGACAGTTTTTGGGAACTGTTAGCCGAGTACTTGCTTAGATGTTTTCCAGCAGTATTCTTAGAGGATTTTTCGTTGAGTTGAGATTCGACGAGCGGGTTTGAATTTCAGTGAGCATTAGCAGGTTAGCATCAGTTGTTTGTTCGTGGAATGAGACAATAGCTAAGACTTTTGTTCAGAGTCTAGCAGGGATTGTTGTCGATGACCTCTCAGTACGTTCTGATGTGCTATGCCATTGGGATGTTAGGATCGACCGAGATCGATCAGGTAGATTCATTGGATTGCCGCATGTATCATGGATTGCGTGAAGGGTGGAGGTGAACCAGTTTTTTTCATCTTAGCAGCTAGTCAAGTGTGACTTGGGGTTGTTATCCATTGTTGGATGATCAGTGATAACGAGTTCGATTGATATCTCGAGTGACGAGACAGATGTGATCTTTGACCCAGACTACTAATGTTGTAGATGCTACGGTTCCATCTAAGTGCTCAGCATGATGGTAGTAGTATTCTTTTAATAATGTTAGTCAGCATCGAGCGGAATAAGTACAGAGAGTGCGTATTCTAGTGCTGAGGAATTCCAAAAATTTTGTTATCCGCGACAGGATGACCAGTGGAAATCGATTGGATACTATCGCATGTAGCAAAGTATAGATCAGGATTGATTGTAATCAATTCGAGTATTTTGCAAGTGGGTATTATACCACTAGACGCATAGTCTGAGTTTGTAAGATACAGAGTGGTATGCAACGTTGTTGTTGTTTTGCGCTTAGATGGCAGGTTCTTGGCCATTTATCTTCGTGAAGGATAGTTTGATTTGGGAACTAGGGCTTCGTCTTCAGCAAGATAACATCGGGGATGCAATGTTGGTGTTGGACCAAGTGAGATGCAATATGTTTGTATCTTGTCTTCTCGTCTGATGCGGATTCATGACTAGCGGAAGAGATAGTTTAGGTCAGGTTGTAGACTTGACGAGGAACTATCACTGCTAAGATTCACGGGCAGAGTTGGTTTTTGATAGTAGTCAGGAGACTACAATAATCTCGTGATATTTGGTTAGATACCCGAGGGGTCTTATAAATAGCCAGTTAGCAGCTATTGGGTCAAACAGTAATTTAGATAGCATGAGTTGATCGAACCGTGAGTTCGAAGCAGACTCCAATATGATCTGATGAGAGGTCAGATGATCTTTGCGAGTTCGGTAGGATGACTCGGGATTTTTGGGTTCGTGCATCAAGTGATGTTTCTACTCGTGAATTAGGTAATATCGAGGTACGATATCAATCCTGGATCATGATGGTTCATGCTAGTGGATGACGTTTTCTACAACTTAGAAGAGGATTCTTCTATCGGGTTGTCGTGTAAGGTTTATGCAAGGGGATCGACCGACGATGGTGTGTACCATCGGCACTGTGCAGTTATTACTGATGGCAGTCAGTGGAATTTCGCAAGGTTAGCAAAATTGAGATGGTTGTCTGAATGTGGAATTCAGCGGTAGCCTGAATTTCAGACAATGGGTGTGTAATTAGAACCAAGGTGGAGTTCTAAGCCGACTTTGAAAATATTGTAGTGAATCAGTAAGGGTTAGACGTTGCAGGTTTAGCAATTTCAGGACTGTCGAAAGTTATTTGACTAGAGATTTTTGAACAAATCTGTCAGTACAGATGATGAATCAGATTTATGTTACGTTCTCGGGATTACCCTAGATTTCTAGGACGAAATCTTTTAAGGGGAGAAGAATGTAGTAACCCGTATCCGGAATTAATGATTAGTGGGTAATTAATCACGTGATCATGTTTAAATTAAGTAAAACATGAATTAAGGAAATTTCAGATGGATTAACGGGGTCCGGAATTGGATCCAAGACGCTCGGAAATGGGTCGGTAGGGTTTCAAAGCTCGAGTAGGATCGGAGGATCCGAACTAGGTTCGGAGGGTCCGAACATGAACGGAGCCAAGGATTCGGAGGCCCGAAGAGTTCGGATGATCCGAAATCCGATCGGACGATCCGAACTTGCATGGCCAGCTGTTCCGAAATAATACGTCATTGATGACAGCACAGAAGTGACTTCGAACGATCCGAAGTGCGGGATCGGATGGTCCGAAGTGTGGGCTGTGACACTTGTCACGCATGCAAGGATCGGATGGTCCGAAGCCCAGTTCGGACGGTCCGAACCCACGCCTATAAATATAGGCCGAGGAGCTCATTTGTTATTCGCACCAAGTTCTCTCCTTCGCCCACGTGGATCTATTTTAGGGCTTTGGGTACTCTTTTTTCAGAGTTGGAGTAGGGATTATATTTTAGTATAGTCAGATAGTGTCTGACATAGTAGCGGAGCTATGAGACCTCGGTTCTAAACAACTAATCTCGGTATTAAACAACAATTAGTCAAACAAGAACCAAGATTAAAATCAATAAAAAAAAAAAATTTAAAATGAACAGTGCTCCGCTCGATCTGCAAGATCTTGCAGATCGAGCGAGCCAAAAATCTCAAGCCTCTGTCCGAGGCAAAACAGCCCTCGCTCGATCCGCAAGATCTTGCGGATCGAGCGAGACACAAAAATCCTAAAACAGAGGACTGTACATTTTCTCTCGCTCGATCCGCAAGATCTTGCAGATCGAGCGAGGACAGAAACAGGGCAAAAAGAACAGCAGAAGCTAGCTGAACTCAATCTCACACATTCAATATACAATCATGCATCAAAACATACTATCTCCAATTAATACATGAAGTTCTAGAGTCGATCAACTACGCAAATGGAAATAACATGAAATCGAGGAGCTCGCATAATCGATACAACATAAACAACGAAGTTCGAGATCTAAACATGTTCTAACATAAACTAGGTAGACATGCCGACACAACTTCTAAACCGAGTCTCACTTCTACATCTTTCCCTCGAAGCTAACCATGCCTCTTCTGACTTGGTCCTGCCCCACCTGTTGCCAAGTACACATACAAAACAAAGCAACAGTCGGATAACAGGTGAGAATGATAATCCCAGTAAAAGCAACATATCAAATAATAAATAAACAACATGCTATCAAGACAACATATTCAAGTCAAGGTTAATGATATGCATGTCTTTAAAAACCAGGATATCGATTCTGATAAACAAGGGATTGCTGCAGTGCTTTTGGGATCCCGAGGATGAGATCACGTAACGACTCACCGACTCTCCCAATCGAGGTGGTGCCACGTATCCCACTCCTCTAGATTTTGAGCAACTATAATGATTATGCTAGCACCAGGCGAAACGACTACGACCCAGGCCACTCAATCATAGTTCCCAAACGTCTAAAAAAAAAGGTGGTTCTGCCCGCTGAAAGCAAGATTGGCTCAAGATGAATGCATAACAGAAACATAAACATAAGCCACATAACAAAAGTCCAAGAAATCAACAAGATGCAAGTTCTTCATGCTAGAACAAGCGTACAAACAAGTATGTGATTTAAAAAGGGAAACTCAAGAACTAAGTTGTCTCGAGTATGCTATCCCGCTACGATGATTGCTTTTACCTTTCAAGGCAGTAGTTCCAACTTCTGGAAAGCTACAACAAAAGATTGTATCAACAACTATACAACCTAAACAACAATCAAAAGTTCATGGAAATCTCTTTACCGTTCTTCGTCCAACTCTCGATGATCAAATGCTGCTAACACAGGGCTCGACAACTCCAACGAATCTGTACGAATACAAGAGATGATTGATCAATAACCACGATCAACTTACAAGCCAAGTTCATAACTCAAAACGGTTCGAAACTCCAAAACTCAAACCGACGGCATAACGGCTATAACTGAACAAACCGGCAATGCAGACATCAGTTCAATACCGATATCAACTCAATTCAATGCTAATACAACAACAACAAGACAAACCCAACAAATCTCAAAACCATGATTTTCGAAAATATCTTCCAAAAATCATAACAATTCCGAACGTCGCTTTAATTCAAAACCGACAGATAATAAACGATCAGAACTCCGCCAAGAACAACATACTAGAATCTAAATTGATTCTAAGAACCTCCGAAAAACAAAACATATTTGATCGGAGAAATACTTACGGTATAACGGAGTTCTCGCTGCTGTGATCACTAATCTGCCTTCAGAAATAATTTCCAACGGCCGGATCGAGCTCGGAAGGAAATCTGAAAGCTTGGAAAGGTTGGAGGCGTCTTCAATGGAGGGAGACGGCTAAGGAGGAGAAGATGAAGACTTTCTCAAACAAATTCTTAGAGTAGATAATATATAAAATCCACAATTTGCATTTTAGTCCCTGAAATTTCCAAAATTTGCAAAAAAGACCCTGATCAAAATCAAATCGGCTCAAGAACTCTGTAATCTCTGATTAACTCAAATAAACTCATTTAAGATAAAAACAGGGCGTTACAATTCTCCCCCACTAAGAAGAGATTTCGTCCTCGAAATCAACGAGAACCATAACTCATAAGATAGAATAAAGAACTGAAGACAGTAAGAAGAACTCACGTCATCCGAATAACTCCGGAAATCGCTGTCTCATGTCAGATTCTGTCTCCCAAGTCGCTTCCTCAACTCCGTGACGGCTCCACTACACTTTCACCAATGGAATCAACTTGGTTCTGAGTTGCTTTTCTTTTCGATCAAGGATCTGAATCGGTCGTTCAAAATAGCTCAAAGTCTAGTCTAACTCGGCTTCGTCAGGATGAAGGATATGAGAAGGATCTGGATGATACTTTTGCAGCATAGAGACGTGAAAAACGTCGTGAATACCAGATAAAGACGGAGGAAGTGCAAGTCTGTAGGCAAGATCGCCTATCTTCTCGAGAATCTCGTACGGACCGATGAATCTCGGAGATAAATTCCCTCTCTTACCGAATCTGACAGTGCCTCTGAACGGAGAAATCTTAAGAAAAACACGGTCTCCCTGCTCGAAACTCAGAGGTCTACGTCTGACATTCGCATACTTCGCCTGTCTATCTTGAGCTGACTTCATTCTGGTCTGAATGGTCTTAACCTGCTCTGCCATATCTCGAAGCATTTCCGGCCCCAAATCTGGTGACTTTGACAAATCATCCCAAAACATCGGAGATCGGCACTTCTTGTCGTACAAAGCCTCAAAAGGCGCCATACCGATACTCGCTTGGAAGCTGTTGTTGTAAGAAAACTCGACAAGAGGCAAAGAATCTTGCCAACTAGTGTCAAAGTCTAGCACCACCGCTCGCAGCATATCCTCTAACGTCTGGATAGTCCGCTCTGACTGTCCATCTGTCTGAGGATGATAAGCTGTACTCAGATGCAATCGAGTACCAAGTGCCTCCTGAAGACTATGTCAGAAGTGCGAAGTGAAACAAGGATCTTTGTCTGAAACGATCGACTTCGGCACACCATGCAATCTCACAACATTGCTAACATACAACTCAGCCATCTGATCATGACGATACGTCATCCTGTACGGAATAAAACAAGCAGACTTCGTCAATCGGTCGATCACTACCCAAATAGCATCGCATCCTCGAACGGATCGTGGTAGCTTCGTGAAGAAATCCATAGAAATGTGATCTCATTTCCATTCAGGAACAGATAGGTTGTGCAAAAGACCTCCTGGTCGCTTCCGCTCTGCTTTTACTTGCTGACAGTTCAAACACCGAGATACAAACTTTGCTACGTCGCTCTTCATTCTCTTCCACCAGAACTGACTTTTCAGATCGTTGTACATCTTATGACCTCCAGGATGAATACTGAACCGACTGCAATGAGCCTCTCGGAGAATACGCTGTCTCAATTCCGCAATATCTGGCACAACAAGACGGTTATTCACAAACAAGATGTCATCTCTAACCTGGAATTCAGACTGATGCTCAGATCTGACTTTCTCTACTGAAACCTGAATGCTCGGCTCAGACTTCTGTGCTTCTCTGATTGCAACAAACAACTCTGATTCGGCTTGAATAGCAAACACTCTGATAGTCTCCCTATCTGTTTCAAACTCTAAACCAGAAGTGCAACAATCATCGATCAACTGAGAAACACCAATAGTAGAAAGAGATAAAGAACAAAGCTTTCGGCTCAAGGCATCTGCAACTGCATTCGACTTCCTGGGATAATACTTGATTTCGCAGTCAAAATCTTTCAACAGATATAACCATCTTCTCTATCTCATATTCAGCTCTGCCTGCGAAAATAAGTACTTGAGGCTCTTATGGTTAGAAAAGATCTCGAAAGACTCACCATAAAGATAGTGACGCCATATCTTCAGTGCAAAGACGATCACAGCTAGTTCAAGATCGTGAACCGGATAACGGGTCTCGTGCGGTTTCAGCTGTCTCAATGCATACGCTATCACATGCTTATGCTGCATAAGAACACAACCCAAGCCTCGGTTAGAAGCATCACAATAGACTGTGAAACCTCCAGTACCCTTCGGAATAGAAAGAATTGGAGCACTGGTCAGTCTCCTCTTCAGATCAACAAAGCTAGCCTCACAATCTGGAGTCCAAACAAAAGGCGCATTCTTCTGAGTTAGCTGGGTAATTGGCTTGGCAATAGACGAGAAACCCTCGATGAAATGACGGTAATAACCAGCTAAACCCATGAAGCTTCGGATCTCAGGTACTGATGTAGATCTAGGCCAATTCATAACCGCTTCAATCTTGCTGGGATCGACAGAAATCCCATCTTCAGAAATAATATGATCGAGAAAGACAACTCGATCTAACCAGAATTCACACTTAGACAGCTTGGCAAACAACTGCTCAACTCGCAAAATCTGCAGTACGGTCCTCAAGTGCTCTGCATGGTCAGTAAGGTTCTTTGAATAGATAAGAATATCATCGATGACGATAATGATGAACTCATCTAGATAGCGCTGAAAGATACGGTTCATCAAACCCATAAAAACCGCTGGAGCGTTGGTCAAACCGAACGGCATGACTATAAACTCGAAATGACCATACCTCGTTCTGAATGCGGTCTTAGGCACATCTTCCTCTCGCACTCTCAACTGGTGATAACCTGACCTCAGATCAATCTTAGAGTAGACAGAAGAACCCTGCAGTTGATCAAAAAGGTCATCTATTCGGGGTAAAGGATACCTGTTCTTAACTGTAGCCTGATTCAATTGGCGGTAGTCGATACAGAGCCGCATAGAACCATCCTTCTTCCGAACAAAAAGCACAGGAGCACCCCAAGGTGATACACTAGGTCTGATATATCCCTTGGCAATCAAATCCTCAAGTTGTTCCTTCAACTCTCTCAATTCAATAAGTGTCATACGATAAGGAGATTTTGAAATAGGTTGAGTACCTGGCACTAAGTCAATACTGAATTAAATTTCTCGAATAGGTGGCAATCCAGGAACATCTTCCGGGAATACATCCGCAAATTCTCTAACCACCGGTAAATCTAACAAAGCTGGGCTAGATTTCAGTACATCAACTGCATACACCAAAAATCCTTCTGCACCTTTCTGTAGCAAACGAGTCATAGATAACACTGAAATCAAAGGAATTCTAGATCGAGAACCCTTACCAAAGAATTTCCACTTGTCTGCCATTTCAGGTCTGAACCTGACAACCTTCAGAAAATAATCGACTGTTGTCCTGTACTTGGTTAAAGCATCTATAACGACAATACAATCAAAATCTGACAGTCCAAGTACAATACAGTCGAATTCTAGCAAATTTCCTTCAAAACTCAATTCACAGTTCCTGACTAATCTGACAGAAACAATTCCTCCACCCAAAGGTGAAGTAACAGCTACTACTGTAGGCAACAACTCAGTAGGCAAAGCATGCAATAACACAAATTTCTCAGAGATAAAGAAATGGGAAGCACCTGTATCTATCAAGATATGAGCAGAATAACCGAAAATCGAACAGTTACCTGCTATAACATCGTCAGGTGCTGCCTGAGCCTGATCCTCTGTCAATGCAAAGACTCGTGCCTGCTGTCTCGGAGGCTGATTTGCACTAGAGTTACCTCCCTGTCTGTTCTGCTACTGAGGCTGGAAAGAGTGCACTGCAGAAGACTGCCTCTCAGGCTGAGCTGCAGGTCTAGACGAACTCCCACTCTGAGCTCTATCTCTGTTACGCTGTGGGCACACTTTAGAGAAGTGTCCCGGTTGCTGACAGGTGTTACAATTACCAAAGACTCCCACACACTGATCCGGTGAGTGTCTTCCTCCACACTTGCTACAGTACAAGGATGATGACCCAGAACTCGGTCCTGAACCAAATTGCATTGAACCACTGGAACTGGACAAACTGTTCCCCTGCCTTTTGAACTGTTTACCTCTTGCCTTGTACTGATCCTTTCTGTTTCCCCCACTGTTTCCACCTTCATACCTTTGCTGCTAGTTCTGATGTTGCGGTGGCTGATTCTGATACTGAGATGGTTGGTTCTGATACTGCCTCTGCTGCTGAGGTGCTACCTGATTACCTCTTTTCCTCCACAAGCCTGCTTCTGCTCCCTTTGCATGATTCATGGTGTCCGCAAAGTTGTCTGGCCTAGCAGTGTTCACCAAAGTGAAGATGTCAGGATTCAAGCCATTTATGAAGTGATCTGCCTTAGCTTCTTCATCTCCGGCAATTAGTGGTGCAAAACGCAACAGACTATCAAACTTGGCAACGTACTCTTCGATGTTCAGATTCCCTTGTCTCAAATTGGCAAATTCTGCTCCCTTGTCCTTACGGTACGAGATAGGGAAAAACCGCTTATAGAATTCAGATTTAAAAAGAGTCCAAGTAACTTCCGTACCTCTATTCTCTATTGCTTTCTTTGTCATGATCCACCATCTCTTAGCACCACCACGCAGCTGATGAATTACTAACCTGATTCGGCGGTCATCGGTGTAGCCAATGGAATCAAACAACTGATCAATGTCATCCAACCAACTTTCACAGTCAACTGGATTTTCTGAACCCATCAACAACGGCAGATTGAACGACTGAAACCTCTTCAGCAAGGTTTCCATAGGAGTCGCTGAAGCATCCAACTGATCAACTTCAGTGCTAGCTTGCTCAATCGTAGGAATAACTGGCGGTGTGTTTCTTTTTATCACTCGACTAGGACCCATCTAATAATCAAAGGTTAGGACACGAGATATCTCAATCGCTATAATCAGTGCCCTTACAACCACTTGGAATACCTGATACCAGTCGATAACAGAAACAGTTATATCTCAAGTAGATCATGCTTTATAAATTAAATCACATAACCATGTAATTCAATAATTCTCAATAATAAAGCATGCTCGCATGGAATTAAGTACACAGTTACAATAATTCAAACACATGCGAGGAGCCAATACACGCAGACTCGATCTACCCCGCTCACTCTAGTTCAACCAAGAATCTTAACGGCTCTAATACCACTTAATATGAGACCTCGGTTATAAACAACTAATCTCGGTATTAAACAACAATTAGTCAAACAAGAACCAAGATTAAAAGCAATAATTTTTTTTTAAAATGAACAGTGCTCCGCTCGATCTGCAAGATCTTGCAGATCGAGCGAGCCAAAAATCTCAAGCCTCTGTCCGAGGCAAAACAGCCCTCGCTCGATCCGCAAGATCTTTGGGATCGAGCGAGACACAAAAATCCTAAAACAGAGGACTGTACATTTTCTCTCGCTCGATCTGCAAGATCTTGGAGATCGAGCGAGGACAGAAACAGGGCAAAAAGAACAGCAGAAGCTAGCTGAACTCAATCTCACACATTCAATATACAATCATGCATCAAAACATACTATCTCCAATTAATGCATGAAGTTCTAGAGTCGATCAACTACGCATATGGAAATAACATGAAATCGAGGAGCTCGCATAATCGATACAACATAAACAACGAAGTTTGAGTTCTAAACATGTTCTAACATAAACTAGGTAGACATGCCGACACGACTTCTAAACCGAGTCTCACTTCTACATCTTTCCCTCGAAGCTAACCATGCCTCTTCTGACTTGGTCCTGCCCCACCTGTTGCCAAGTACACATACAAAACAAAGCAACAGCCGGATAACCGGTGAGAAAGATAATCTCAGTAAAAGCAACATATCAAATAATAAATAAACAACATGCTATCAAGACAACATATTCAAGTCAAGGTTAATGATATGCATGTCTTTAAAAACCAGGATATCGATTCTGATAAACAAGGGATTGCTGCAGTGCTTTTGGGATCCCGAGGATGAGATCACATAACGACTCACCGACTCTCCCAATCGAGGTGGTGCCACGTATCCCACTCCTCTAGACTTTGAGCAACTATAATGAGTATTCTAGCACCAGGCGAAACGACTACGACCCAGGCCACTCAATCATAGTTCCCAAACGTCTAAACAAAAAGGGCGTTTCTGCCCGCTGAAAGCAAGATTGGCTCAAGATGAATGCATAACAGAAACATAAACATAAGCCACATAACAAAAGTCCAAGAAATCAACAAGACGCAAGTTCTTCATGCTAGAACAAGCGTACAACAAGTATGTTATTTAAAAAGGGAAACTCAAGAACTAAGCTATCTCGAGTATGCTATCCCGCTACGATGACTGCTTTTACCTTTCAAGGCAGTAGTTCCAACTTCTGGAAAGCTACAACAAAAGATTGTATCAACAACTATACAACCTAAACAACAATCAATGGTTCATGGAAATCTCTTTACCATTCTTCTTCCAACTCTCGACGATCAAATGCTTCTAACACAGGGCTCGACAACTCCAACGAATCTGTACGAATACAAGAGATGATTGATCAATAACCACGATCAACTTACAAGCCAAGTTCATAACTCAAAACGGTTCGAAACTCCAAAACTCAAACCGACGGCATAATGGCTATAACTGAACAAACCGGCAATGCAGACAGTAGTTCAATATCAATATCAACTCAATTCAATGCTAATACAACAACAACAAGACAAACCCAACAAATCTCAAAACCATGATTTTCGAAAATAGCTTCCAAAAATCATAACAATTCCGAACGTCGCTCTAATTCAAAATTGACAGATAATAAACGATCAGAACTCCGCCAAGAACAACATACTAGAATCTAAATCGATTCTAAGAACCTCCGAAAAACAAAACATATCTGATCGGAGAAATACTTATGGTATAACGGAGTTCTCGCTGCTGTGATCACTAATCTGCCTTCAGAAATAATTTCCAACGGCCGGATCGAGCTCGGAAGGAAATCTGAAAGGTTGGAAAGGTTGGAGGCATCTTCAATGGAGGGAGACGGCTAAGGAGGAGAAGATGAAGACTTTCTCAAACAAATTCTAAGAGTAGATAATATATAAAATCCATAATTTGCATTTTAGTCCCTGAAATTTCCAAAATTTGCCAAAAAGACCCTGATTATGTTTATCTTACATTTAACAATTTTGATTAAGTAAATGATTCCAGGTAGAGTTCGATTCTGGACTCGCGGGACGAGGCTAACCTAGGAATGAGATAATAGAGTACATTTTTACGAGTATTTTAAGTATGATATTGTTACATTTTTTATAAACGAGTCAAAAAATAGCATTTTTATCAGACGAGTCGAGATGTGTTTCTTTGACTGCATTTTAAGCAATCAATACACGATGTGCATTAATTATGAAAACTACACTTAACAACCTTATACCCTACATGTTATTGATTCCCTTGGCATATTCTATCAGACTTCTTCATTATCCTCCTCTCCCTTACACGTTTTTCTCCTCCCCCTCACTATTCATCATCTCCTTCATCAAATCCTTCAAGATTCAAGTGAGTTTTTGGTACCAGTTTTTAGTTCGTCCAAGGTTTAGCTCGTCTCCAAGTTCCGGATCAACTCATCCTCCATTCAAGGCAAGTTTTTAAAGAATTTTAAACCACCATTCACGATATATCTATTTTGATAAGAAATTATGTGTGTTGATGAGTTTTATGCATGATTTTAAAGATTTGAGAAGCATAAAAGCATGAGGTTTATGATATCGTGATATGTAAGTCGTTCTTGTGAAATTCTTGATAAATAATGTGTGATGATAAATTCTTATGGTTTGGAGTTGGGAAAGGACTGATTTTGAAGGTGTGTGTTGAATTTTGAAGTGTTGAGTTAGTTTTAGTTAAAGCTTTGAAGCGTTGCATGTGTTGGGTTGTCTCGGATTAGCAATACTTGTTGCAATTTTGTGGATTACGTCTATTGTAATAATCCAAATGAGATGAGGCAAATTGTATTTGAAAGATAACTCATATAGCTACAACTTTCATGCTTTGAGTTTTGTCAAAATCATTCTATAAGATTGGCCAAAATTGCCCCGAAGTGTGTCAAGTGGTTTGAATATTCGGCAGTGACACATCTCGGGAGAATAAGCATAACGTTTTACTGAAATATCCAATTAAAGTGAGGGTTTCGGAATTTGAAATCTTAGATCAAGGGCTAAAACTTTTATGTTTACCATGTTTTGAAATTCTAGGTGCAAGAACTCTAAATATCAGTGTGAAGGCATAGCCACTGCAGTGCAGCAGAGCTGACAATGCGCAAGTATAGCGCCCCAACGCCTCTCTTCTAGCGCTGGAGCGCTGTAGCTTCGAATTAATTTTCTTAAGTTTTTTTTGAGTCCTTAATTCATGGTTATGATCTTTTAAGGCTTCTAAAATATATTTAAGAGTTTCTATGCAAAAAGTTTCAAGTTTTAAGTCAAGAACGAAAAGAACGACTTACGTGGACCGATTACGTTATGTGATGCATGTACATGTCTAAGTTTCTTTCATGAAACCTATGTTCAATATGAAAGTATGATTTTTATCATTTATTACATGCATGAAGTTATCGAGTAAAGTTTTATGTTCATGAAACAAAATTTAAGATGGAAATTATGATGTTTCAATGATGCTTCATGATGAATGAAATGATATGTTGATGAAATGAATAATGATGAAGCATGAATGAATTATGTTATGTTGAATTATGAAGATATAATATGTTGATGCATGAAAATATTTTGATGTCTTATGTGTCCTTGTGGTGGTAATACGGGAACGGTACTCCGGTTTGGGCTCCGGAGGGGCCCTCCCAAATACGGCTCAATGTACGGGTTAGGTCCTCCGGGATGAGCTCCGGAGGGGCCTCCGAAAATGAAAGAACGAATGTATTATTGTTGATCAACAAGAAAAGATGAATGTGCCCATTATGAAGGTTGCCACAATTTCGCATAATTCGTCACCAAATGATAAGCTTATGTTATGTTATGTTAAGTTTAAATGATTATTGAAATCTCATGATTTTTACTGCATACTCTTGCTAAGTCTTTAGACTCACTATACTTGAATGGTGCAGGTAATGAGGATGGCATTTATGCATATGTCAATGAGTTCAATGCCGGGCATGAAGAAGAGCAAGGAGTCGGACCGGCGGGCGATGCATGAGTGTGTTATGTGTTGAGAGTGTTTGTGTCAAGTTAATGAACTAAATGTTGTTATGTTGATTGAAGAAAATACGCTTTATGTTTCAAATTGTTATGATTTGGTTTGTAAACTATTCTGAAATGTTTTAAGTAAGGTTTGATGCATGCATACATCTTTCAAAAATTTTCTTTTCCGAACTAGTTTTAACGTCATGTTAGTTTGTAACATCTTCATCGGTTGAGGGTGTAGGACAGTTTGGTATCAGAGCAGTTCGCTCTGGGTTTTCTTGAAACACTCATGCATACTCGCCACGACTCCAACGCTCCGTCTTCATGTCTGTAAGTTATGTGTCTTATGTGATTATGTGTATGATAATGCGATGAGATATATGTATGCATGTTATATGTTAAAGTATATTCACGTTTTGAATCGTGACTGAGCGGTGTGGATAATATTGGACTTTAGGACTATGACATCACGTAGGGGAAACAACACCAACACCATCACCAATTCCGCAAACAACAACCATAGTGATTGCGGACCAGATAGTGAGAACAATCAAAACAACCAGTTTTTGGCGGGATTAACTGCTCTTCTTCAAGAGCAAAGCCGTGCTCAGGGAGCTCAAATCCAACAGTTGCTTCAAGCCCAGACAACTAATGCTGGAAATAACCATCCTACAGCTAATCAGAACCCTATCTACAAAAGGTTCTTAGAGTTGGGACCACCTGAGTTCAAAGGAGAGACTGATCCTTTGATAGCAGAACAATGGTTCCAAGCTATGGAGACTGATTTTGAATTCATGCAGATCACGGATGCGGATAGATTGAGATGTGCTACCTATATGTTCTGCAATGACGCTCATGTTTGGTGGAATGGAGCCAAAGCAGCGTTGAACCTAACTACCCTTACTTGGAATGGATTCAAGGATGTGTTCTACGGCAAATATTTCACAGTGAGCACCCAATCCCGGTTGGCCAGAGATTTTTTGGAAATCCGTCAAGGAAACATGTCGATTGCGGAGTATGTTAAGAAGTTTGAAAGGGGAAGATACTTTGTACAGATGATTTCTGGTGATCCTGCTGAAGAGTTGAAACATTTTACAGAAGGATTGAATGCCTTCATCAGAGAGGATGTTAGACTAAGTGGAGCGAAATATTACAAAGATGCGGTGGATCAGGCCATGCTATCCGAAAAGGACAGAAACGACATTATCCGAGAGTCACAGGAAAAAAGATCTAGTTATCAGAATCGGGACCAACAAGGAAATTCTAGCAGAAAGAGACCATACCAAGCCCCACCCCAACACCGACCATACCAACAGCAGCGGCCTCGACCTCAAGGGCAGAAACAATTGGCTCTACCAGCACCAAAATCGGCAATTGCACCAACAGCTTGTCAAAAATGTGGAAAAATTCACTCAGGTCAATGCATGGCAGGGACTGGAGTATGTTTCCTTTGCAAAAAGCCAGGGCACTATCGAAAAGATTGCCCTCAATCCAAAGAACCGGTAAGAGGACGAGTTTTTGCAATGGCACATGATCAAGTGGATTCAAATACAACTATAGTTATAGGTATGATTAATGTTTCCAGTAATCCCGCTCATGTCTTAATTGATACTGGATCTACACATTCATTCATATCTGTTGAATTTGTTAATAAATCGGGTTTAGTACCGGATAAGTCAATATCAGGATTTAGTATATCCTTGCCTTCAGAGGAAGAATTGAGTAGTGATTTGATTATCAGAGGATGCAGTGTACAAATGCAGAGTCACGAGTTACTTGCTGATCTTATTATCCTGAATATGTCTGATTTTGACGTGATATTTGGGATGGATTGGTTGTCTCGATACGAGGCTACTATAGACTGTAAACGAAGAACGGTTTCCTTGAAAACTAAGGATGGAGAACCTTTTCTATTCCATGCCACACCGAAACATAATTCATCTCTTTTAATTTCAGTGGGTAAGGCATGGCAACTGTTGAATAAAGGATGTGCAGGTTTCCTTGCAAGTGTCACTTGCGATCAAGAATTACCTCGGCCGAAACTTGAAGACGTCGAAGTAGTGAGAGATTTCCCAGAAGTATTTCCTGATGATATTGCAGGATTACCTCCAGCTAGGGAGGTAGAATTTGGAATTGAATTAATGCCTGGAACCCAACCAGTTTCCAAAGCACCATACAGGTTAGCACCGACTGAAATGAAGGAATTGAAGGAGAAACTACAAGAGCTACTCAATAAAGGCTTTATTAGACCGAGTGTATCGCCTTGGGGTGCACCGGTATTGTTTGTCAAGAAGAAAGATGGGTCTATGAGACTGTGCATCGATTATAGAGAGCTCAATCGAGTAACAGTGAAGAACAAATACCCACTTCCAAGGATAGATGATTTGTTTGATCAGTTACAAGGGGCAGCAGTGTTCTCCAAGATCGATTTGAGATCAGGTTATCACCAATTGAAGGTGAAAGACAAAGATATTCTTAAAACATCTTTCAGGACTCGTTATGGCCACTACGAGTTCTTAGTCATGCCGTTTGGAGTTACCAATGCACCGGCAGTGTTTATGGATCTTATGAACAGAGTGTTCCAGCCTTTTTTGGATCAGTTTGTCATAGTATTCATAGATGACATACTGATTTACTCTCGTAATTTCGATGAGCATCGTCAGCATCTAACTACAGTCTTGCAGGTTCTGAAAGAAAAACAATTGTTTGCTAAGTTCAGTAAGTGTGAATTTTGGCTGGAACAGATTGAATTTTTGGGTCACCTAGTTTCGGCTAAGGGAATAGAGGTTGATCCAGCAAATATAGAAGCAATTAAAAATTGGGTTACCCCAAAGAATGCTACAGAGGTACGAAGTTTCTTGGGATTAGCGGGTTACTATACGAGATTCATTCAGGATTTCTCCAAGATAGCGCTGCCACTAACGTCATTAACTCGCAAAAGTGTGAAGTTTGAATGGTCTAATCAGTGTGAGAAAAGCTTTTTAGTGTTGAAGAAAAAGTTGATGACATCACCAGTACTAGCCATACCAGAAGGCATAGGTCGATTCATAATTTATACAGATGCTTCCAAGAGTGGATTAGGGGCTGTCCTGATGCAAGATGGAAGTAATAGCATATGCTTCACGACAGTTGAAGATTCATGAAAAGAATTACCCTACCCATGACCTCGAATTGGCAGCAGTTGTCTTCGCACTGAAACTGTGGAGACATTACCTTTATGGTGAGAAGTGTCAGATTTTTACCGATCATAAAAGTCTGAAGTACTTCTTCACACAGAAGGAGTTGAACATGAGGCAGAGAAGATGGCTTGAATTGGTGAAAGATTATGACTGTGACATTAGCTACCATCCGGGTAAAACTAATGTAGTAGCAGATGCTTTGAGTCGTAAATATGCAACTTTGAATAGAATGACAACTCAACAAGAGTTGATTGTAGATTTTGAACGACTCAGATTGGAAGTAGTTGAGACAATGGAAGTTTGTGCCTTATCAACCTTAACAATGGTTCCAAGTTTGCTCGACAAGATTCGAACAGGGCAGGCTTCAGACCAGCAATTATTAACTTGGAAACTTAAAGATGAAGCAAAAGGGGGTGCATTGTATACGGTTAAGGATGGGGTCGTGCATCACAAAGGGCGAATGTGGGTACCGGCAGTAAATTCACTGAGGGAAGATGTGATGACTGAGGCTCACATGGTACCATATTCTATTCATCCAGGGAGTACAAAGATGTTCAAGGATTTACAGATGCTATACTGGTGGCCAGGTATGAAGAAAGACATCTTTAAGTTTGTTAGCGAATGTTTGACATGTCAACAGGTGAAAGTTGAACATCAAAGGCCAGCAGGATTTCTGAAACCATTACATATTCCCACTTGGAAATGGGAAGATGCCACAATGGACTTTGTGATTGGACTACCAATTACACAACGAAGAATGAATTCAATATGGATAATAGTTGACAGGTTGACAAAGTCAGCTCACTTCTTACCAGTTAGAAACAACTTCTCGATGAATCAATATGCAGAGTTATATATTCGAGAGGTAGTTAGATTGCATGGAGTTCCAGCAAGGATAGTCTCTGAATCCTAGGTTTACTTCAAACTTTTGGAAGAGTTTACATCATGGATTGGGAACAAAGCTAGCTTTTAGTACAGCTTTTCACCCACAAACAGATGGACAATCTGAACGTGTAATTCAAATACTGGAGGATTTACTCAGGGCTTGCATGATTGACTTTGGAGGAAATTGGGAATCGAAGTTGCCTTTAGTGGAGTTCACCTACAACAATAATTATCAAGCTACTATTGGAATGGCTCCTTATGAGGCTTTGTATGGAAGAAAGTGTAGGACTCCTCTACATTGGGATGAGATTGGAGAGAGAGCTGTGTTGGGACCAAAAACAGTGCAACAGACAGTTGATATGATAGCAAAAATTAGAGACAAGATGTTGACAGCACAGAGCCGTCAGAAAAGCTATGCCGATCGGAGACGTAGGGAATTGGAGTTCCAGGTAGGTGATCACGTATTTTTGAAGGTTTCACCTTGGAAAGGAGTCTTAAGATTTGGGAAGAAAGGAAAGTTGAGCCCAAGATATATAGGACCTTAGATCCTAGACAAGGTTGGAACAAGAGCTTACCGAGTAGCATTGCCTCCAAACATGGAAGGTGTACAAAACATATTCCATATCTCGATGTTGAGAAAGTATATCTCAAATCCTTCCCATGTCATTCGCCACGATCCAGTTCTATGGACACCAGACTTGTCTTATGAAGAAATACCTATCCAAATTTTGGATACACAAGTCCAAAAGCTAAGAAACAAAGAGATCAAGATGGTAAAGGTCTTATGGCGCAATCAATTAGTGGAAGAGGCTACTTGGGAGACCGAACAAGATATGCGTAGCCGATACCCAGAAATATTTGGTAAGTCGAATTTCGAGGACAAAATTCTTTCAAGGAGGGTAGAATTGTAAAGTCCAAAAAATCCATTAAACTTGCTCACGATTATTTAAACATAAATTTTTAATGATTTTATGCCTTAAATTGTTTAAGTTATGATTTAATGATTATGATTTCATGATTATGTTTATCTTACATTTAACAATTTTGATTAAGTAAATGATTCAAGGTAGAGTTCGATTCTGGACTCGCGGGACGAGGCTAACCTAGGAATGAGATAATAGAGTACATTTTTACGAGTATTTTAAGTATGATATTGTTACATTTTTTATAAACGAGTCAAAAGATAGCATTTTTATCAGACGAGTCGATATGTGTTTCTTTGACTGCATTTTAAGCAATCAATACACGATGTGCATTAATTATGAAAACTACACTTAACAACCTTATACCCTACATGTTAGTGATTCCCTTGACATATTCTATCAGACTTCTTCATTATCCTCCTCTCCCTTACACGTTTTTCTCCTCCCCCTCACTATTCATCATCTCCTTCATCAAATCCTTCAAGATTCAAGTGAGTTTTTGGTACCAGTTTTTAGTTCGTCCAAGGTTTAGCTCGTCTCCGAAGTTCCGGATCAACTCATCCTCCATTCAAGGCAAGTTTTTAAAGAATTTTATACCACCATTCAAGATATATCTATTTTGATAAGAAATGATGTGTGTTGATGAGTTTTATGCATGATTTTAAAGATTTGAGAAGCATAAAAGCATGAGGTTTATGATATCATGATATGTAAGTCATTCTTGGGAAATTCTTGATAAATAATGTGTGATGATAGATTCTTATGGTTTGGAGTTGGGAAAGGACTGATTTTGAAGGTGTGTGTTGAATTTTGAAGTGTTGAGTTAGTTTTAGTTAAAGTTTTGAAGAGTTGCATGTGTTGGGTTGTCTCGGATTAGCAACACTTGTTGCAATTTTGTGGATTAAGTCTATTGTATTAATCCAAATGAGATGAGACCAATTTTATTTGAAATATAACTCATATAGCTACAACTTTCATGCTTTGAGTTTTGTCAAAATCATTCTATAAGATTGGCCAAAATCACCCCAAAGTGTGTCAAGTGGTTTGAATTTTTGGCAGTGAAACATCTCGGGAGAATAAGCATAACGTTTTACTGAAATATCCAATTAAGGTGAGGGTTTCTGAATTTGAAATCTTAGATCAAGGGCTAAAACTTTTTTTTCCACATTTTGAAATTTTGGGTTCAAGAACTCTAAATATCAGTGTGAAGGCATAGCCACTGCAGTGCAGCAGAGCTGACAATGCGCAAGTGTAGAGCCCCAACGCCTCTCTTCTAGCGCTGGAGCACTGTAGCTTCGAATTAATTTTCTTAAGTTTTTATTTTTGAGTCCTTAATTTATGGTTATGATCTTTTAAGGCTTCTAAAATATATTTAAGAGTTTCTATGCAAAAAGTTTCAAGTTTTAAGTCAAGAACGAAAAGAACGACTTATGTGGACCGATTACGTTATGTGATGCATGTACATATCTAAGTTTCTTTCATGAAACCTATGTTCAATATGAAAGTATGATTTTTATCATTTATTACATGCATGAAGTTATCGAGTAAAGTTTTATGTTCATGAAACAAAAGTTAAGATGGAAATTATGATGTTTCAATGATGCTTCATGATGAATGAAATGATATGTTGATGAAATGAATAATGATGAAGCATGAATGAATAATTTTATGTTGAATTATGAAGATATAATATGTTGATGCATGAAAATATTTTGATGTCTTATGTGTCCTTGTGGTGGAAATACGGGAACGGTACTCCGGTTTGGGCTCCGGAGGGGCCCTTCCAAATACGGCTCAATGTACGGGTTAGGTCCTCCGGGATGAGCTCCGGAGGGGCCTCCGAAAATGAAAGAACGAATGTTACGAGGCGTAATGTCATATGATTGTTGATCAACAAGAAAAGATGAATGTGCCCATTATGACGGTTGCCACAATTTTGCATAATTCGTCACCAAATGATAAGCTTATGTTATGTTATGTTAAGTTTAAATGATTATTGAAATCTCATGATTTTTACTGCATACTCTTGCTGAGTCTTTAGACTCACTATACTTGAATGGTGCAGGTAATGAGGATGACATTTATGCATATGTCGATGAGTTCAATGCCGGGCATGAAGAAGAGCAAGGAGTCGGACCGGCGGGCGATGCATGAGTGTGTTATGTGTTGAGAGTGTTTGTGTCAAGTTAATGAACTAAATGTTGTTATGTTGATTGAAGAAAATACGCTTTATGTTTCAAATTGTTATGATTTGGTTTGTAAACTATTCTGAAATGTTTTAAGTAAGGTTTGATGTATGCATACATCTTTCAAAAATTTTCTTTTCCGAACTAGTTTTAACGTCATGTTAGTTTGTAACATCTTCATCGGTTGAGGGTGTTACACCATGTGGCCATGTTTATTATTTAGCACATGCATGCATGTTTTTACGAAGAATGCATCCAGTATGATGTGAGTCTAGACAGTTTCTATTGGATGAGGTACCCTGATAGATTCGTGTCTAGGGGAGACTCAACCCCTAGTTTTTGCTATCACTTGAAGCGACCACAACGGTGGAGGGCACGCGCTAGTTGATAGGGGAATATACGAGCGACCCGCAAACTAGCTATCCAGCACGGTGCTGTATATTCATGGCGCCCTGAGTAAAGTGTTTTAACCATGATTTTGACTTCATTTGCATGCACATATGTGATTATATATCATTGCTTAGCGTACTGAGCATAGTCGCTCGCGTCCAGTTGTTTCTGTATTTTCTGGACACCCGCATTCGACGGGGCAGGTGCAGGTGCAGATAGTGCGCTCAGTGACTCAGAGAGTCAGCGACCAGAGAAAGCAAACATGATTAGCTGTAGGTTTTACTCTTTGGGTATTTAATCATTCGATTTGGTTGTATATCGGATGTGTGTTTTAGCCGGTTGTATTCCGCCGGCCAGCATTTATTTATTAGCTTCCGCAGTTGTCTCTGATTATTATTGATTGCATGCTTAGTTTAGCACTAATCTCTGATTAGTAGTGGATCCGGGTTGGGTCACTACAATAACTCAATATGATCATGCATGCAGCATAATACCATGTCATAATATATGCAGATAAAATCATGTCATATAAACCATGCAAGCACATAATACATGCATACTCAGTCAGGATATCTCGAACAGTACTTTCATACCTCAACTACTAGGCAAGCTCTACCAGCTCTAGGTCCACGCCTCTAATCCACACTAAACTTTGAAATGATACTAATATCATTATATTACTCCAAAAGCCTTAACTAAGCTAGGCCACATCTCCGCTACGACGCCTGGATCGCTATGCCACTTCCGAATTCCCAATAGGACGCCTAGAATTTCCTAGATCTAAGCTAGAAGGCTAAGGAATCGAGAAAGAAGAGGTGAGTGGTGCGTTTGAAATGAGGCCTCGGCACCCCTATTTATAGACGGAGTTCGGATCGTCCGAACCCACTTCGGAGCGTCCGAACACGTTCGAACCATCCGAACCTAACTTCGGATCGTCCAAAGTCCATCCATACGTAAGCAATGACGTCATCAAGCTGACGTAATCAATGACATCATCAATCTGACGTAATCAATGACGTAATTCCCAGGTCAGTTTGGATCGTCCGATCCTTCCGTCGGACCGTCCGAACCCGTTCGGAGCCTCCGAAGCCTCATCGGATTGTCCGAACTCCTTCAGACCGTCCGATCTCTTTCTTAGAGCCGTCCGAAGTACTCTAAATGGCGATTACGTTCTTAATCCCCTTATTTGATTACGGGCTACTACACCTCTCCACTTGAAAATTGTGAGACCCCAATTCTAATCATCTAATCTCGAATCATAATCAAATAATGATAAACAAAACCCGGGAGAAACAATCACAAAAAAAAAAAATCTTTCCAATTGCACTGCGCTCGCGCGAGCTATTCATCTCGCGCGCGCGGCGGCAATAAATCCAGAACCCGGCCACTCAACACGCACGCGCGGGTTAAAACCTCGCTCGCGCGCGGTAAAAATTTCCAGAGACCCAACGGGGCTCGCTCGCGCGCGGGCCATCTGGGCAGAAAAATTCCAGAAATTATGGCATGCTTCCAATCTCAATTCAAAATCCATCCAACATCAATCTAGCATGCTCAAATCCTAATCCAATAACATGCAATCATTCATATTCATACGATCAACATGATAACAAAATTGATTCGAATATTCAATACAACAAATCAAATACAACTCTTCAAATTCTAATATGTACACGACCAAATTCTACATGCATCTCAATCTTCATGCATTAATTTGAAAGCTTTGAACTAATCAATATCATCAAACAAACTTCTATATATCGATATCCTATACATCCAAGTTCTAAACGTGCTTTCAAAACATAAACTAGATTGGCATGCACTTTCCATTTATAACTCGAAGTCTCACTTCTAATCTTCATTCTAGTTCTATCCATGTCGTCTCTGACTCGAACATGCCCCACCTGTTGCCAAGTACACATACAAACAAAGACAACAACCGAATAATCCGGTGAGAATACAAATCTCAGTAAACGAGACTATCATGCATATCCAATAAACATATCAATCATGATATGCATCAATCCAAGTCATATATCAACTTCAGATATAAATAAAGTAATTCATCAAGTACTGAATTAAAATGATATGCATGACTTTAAAATCTCTTGATGATCATACTCAGATAATCAAATGGAATCATCTTCTTTCTTTCTTTCTTCGGTTTGGGATCCCCTCTCGAGATGGACGTGGTATGTTTTAATCCTACTAGACTCCAGAGCATTATAGTGAGCTAACTCGACAATGTAGCAAATCGCCTACGCCCAGCCACTCCAACTAACAATCCCTAGATCGTCCTAATTACAAATTGAAATGAATCCGAAGGCTCAAATATAGAATGCATTAGTTGTCATCTCATTGCATTCTAATATCATTTCAATCATGAATTCAATAACTAGCAGTTCCAATTCATAGCTTTACATTTCGTCCAAATTCAAATAACCAATTTCAATCATGTATTTCATTCAGATATAAATGCGATATGTAATCCTCATGCATTCAATTGATTCATTTCATCCATCAAATACAAATAATCATTCAATGTCATGCAAGTATGTGAATTGTCTTCGGAACATATGACTCATCGGATAAAGTCCTAATTTTGAGTTAATATCATTTTCCCCCTTCAAGTTTTGGAGGTCGACTTTTACCTTATTCGCTTTTGAAGGTACATTCCAAATCTGAAATCAATAACAAGGATAATCATCAATATCCTATCGAACTCACTGTCAAAACTCAATACAAACTTCATATTCAAATCGATAAATAAGAAACTCGACTACTGTACCGACTTCATATCTTCCAAACTGTCCAAAGACTGCTACCTTCGCAACTCTGTCTGACTTTATCAATTCAATCTATCAGAAGAAGGTCAAATAGGATCAAATATCGACATCAAAAACTCAATCAAACTCGATACTATCAGAAAACATCGGAAAAACGATTTGCAAACTCAAACTGACGGCATAACGGCAATAAACTGATCAAATTGGAAACTGCAGACAGTCAATTCAACAACTCAATCTACTTATTCCAATCCTCAAACATCAATTTCCAACACAATCCCAACACATCACAAAAACATGATTTTTCGAAAATAACAAGAAAAATCATATCAAATAATCGCATTCGTTCGCTAGATCTTCGAACCGTCTTAGATATACTATGCACAGAATCTATCTCATAATCATCCCTCTCTGAAATATAAAATCAATTCTAAAAGACATCCCAAAAATTCAAATCTTCTATCAAAATTAGGATAAACTTACTTCCAAACCGGAGCACCTTTCGTCGTTTGTGATCGTAAGATATCAAGTCTGTAAATCAATTCTATCTATCCGGACGGATATGAGCTAGAACTGAAATCACAAAAAAAAAAAAAAGCTTGGGAAGCATTTCCTCTCAAACGCCAAAGATGGAGGATGTGCGTGTTTGGTGGAGGTGATGAAAGTGAAAAATATCAAAGTCATAAAAATCCTTATTAAATGATCTACATAAATCCCAAATTTTCATTTTAGGTACCCTGAAAATTCTGAAAATTGCATTCTAGTCCTTGATCAAAATTAAATCGACAGAGACGCCCTCGACTTCTAAGAATCTCTGATTATCCTCATCAAATAAAGTCTATTAAGATAACAATTGGGGAGTTACAATAACTCCCCCTCTAAGAATTCGATTTTGGTCCTCTGAAATCAACACACACGATTCTAACACAAGGTCGAGAACTAGTACTCTATAGGACTTGCAATAAGAATTTTATCTATCTCAGGACTGAAGTCCAGTTTGTTCTTCCAATCTAACTCTTGAATCATTCGTCCTCAATCAGTTCGACATCTCAATCAATCAGGAGAATGTCAGAATCTCCAGTCATCTAATTCATCATCACTCCAACCGTCTATCAAAAGTCATCTTCATCCTTGTCAGAACAATCCCTTCTAATTCAGTCACAATTCAAGTCATCTTTCGTTCTAAATCAAGTGACAAAGGAAATTCATCTCAAAAATCAAATCGATCATAATCTCCTCTCGTACAACTTCTAAAAAGTACCTTCAATCAATCATCAAATTTGACGTTGTACGAAATCTCCACAAGAATCAAGATTTCTGCCAACTAGTGCTAAGTCGAGCACTGCAACTCATGGCAATTCCTCTAAAGTTTGATTCATCTGTTCTGGCTGTCCGTTGTTCTGAGGGTATCGAATCGAAACAAGTTGTAATCAACAACAAAAATCTCTTCGAAGTCTATGCCGAAAGAACAACTACAACAAAGATCTCTGTCTAAACAGAAAAACTTCGGCAATTTGAGACATCTGACAACCTCTGACAAAATATCAATTCTCTCCTCTTCATCATAATCATTCTGTACAGAAAACTGTAATGGATTCCATCAATCAGTCAATCAAAATCAGACAGTAGATGAATAAGAATAACTCCAAAATTTCAATAAAAAGAAATCCCAGCACTGAAAATCAGAATACAAGAGAACAGATAATCTAAATTCCATCATCAGATAATAAGATCTAAGAAATTCATTCGGTCCATTCAAAATTCAAACATCGAAATTAGTCTACAACTGATCGGTGTACAATTCTGAAAAGATTGTAGAAAGCTCTGTACAATCAGTACAATTCTCATAACCAAAAACCAGAAATTCATCAATAAGAACTCCTAATTTCACTAATACTTCTGAGAGATTCGGTCAACAGAAAATTCTTCAACAATAAAGGAGTATTCTTCAAATCAAACGGCCTGTCAAAGCTCAAAACGGCCATACCTCAATTCGGAAATGATTTTGAGAAAGTTCTCTTCACGAACTTCCTGAAGATGAAATTCAGATCCCCATCAGT